>NC_133495.1:13243515-13274609 GCF_025370935.1 Choristoneura fumiferana
AAACGATTTTTCGATTCAGTGATTCGTTTGCAAAATATTCAACTTTTAAGTGCATATTTTAAGAGGGTGGGTGGAAAAATTTGAAAAATTCAGGATAGTAGTAAGTATATCAATCTTTCTAGAAAAACTACAAGGTTAGTTTCTTGGAAATTATTTAGTAGTTAAAGAGTAAATAGCAGCCTAAACTTGGAATATTCGTACAACTCTCAATTATACGAAATCCTTAGAAAAGTATTACTTAATTTTTTCGTAATGGCTACGGAACTCTATTTCGGGCGTGTCCGACACGCTCTTGGCCGGTTTTTATTTTGTACAATGATGACTTTACATGCATACAATACACGTATACTTGGAGTATTTGCAGGTGGTAGGACCTTGTGCAAGATCCGCCCGGATTGCTACCACCATCTTGCTCGCTAATCTGCTTCTTGGCACTGTTGTGTTTCGGCGTAGAGAGTAAGACAGCCGGCGAAATTACTGGCACTTGAGGTATCCCATCTTAGGCCTCTAGGTTGGCAACGCATCTGCAATCCCCTGGTGTTGCAGGTGTCTAGGGTTCGGTAGTGATCTCTCACCATCAGGAGACTCACTTGCTCATTTGCCATCCAGTCGAATAAAAAAAAAATGTCTTGATACTGTCAAAGTTGTAATTATCACGCGATTCTGATATATTTTCATCAGGGTCATTCAACACACAGAGTACATTGAATATATGTTCAACATTGGGCCAATCAACTATTTTACCGACACTTTGGGCGTCTCCTGCGTTGCCAAAATTGTCTCTGGCGTGACCAAAAAATCGTACTTCCAACAAGATATTCACGGTTAGCTTAAACTTACGTAGGATGGCATGACTGTATTCATGTACACCATCTATTAAATTACAGAAAAAACAAGTTTACTTACAAAAATCTGCAATTGTTTGAAAAATGTCGCGATCAGATTAGTATCGTTAAAAAGTTGTTTGGCCCATTTGGTTGTTTACATGCTAACGTTTTGTATTATTTCAGTAACATTAGTTGTCTTTTAATAAAAAAACAGTAAATTAAAATTACAGAATTCCCCAATATTTCCCATGAAAATTCCTGAAAAACAAGCATTATTTATGTCCCGACGATTGAATAAACTTTTTCCAATGCTTATTCGGCAAATCAACTTTTTAGCCGGCACTAATACACCGCAAAATTAGATTCAAAACAATTCCAGATTTAGAAGAAATAAACCGTCAAGAGCGGTCGGACACGCTCAAGTAGGGTTCGTAGCCATTACAAAAATTAAGTAATATTTATTTTTCTAAGGATTTCGTTTGTGTATGGAAGAGTCAATTTTAGGTATATTTATTTAGCGCTATTACTCTTAAAGAACTAATTTGCATTTAAAATTTAGCACGAGCTTTGCGGTGAAGGCAAACATCGTGAGGAAACCTGCACAATTGCGAAGCAATTCAATGGTGTGTGTGAAGTTCCCATCCGCACTGGGCCCGCGTGGGAACTATGCCCAGCCCTCTTGTTCTGAGAGGAGGCCTGTGCCCAGCAGTGGGACGTATATAGGCTGGGATGATGACTAATTCTCAAGCAATTTCAGTCGTTATAATTTTCCTTGTAAATTTGATATACCTAATATTATTGGTTTTAAAAGACCTATCCAACGATACCCCACAATATAGGGTAAGTTGAGAAAAAATATTACCCCCACTTTACGTCATGGGAGGTGTACCTACCCTAAAAAATATTTTATTTTACGTGTAATATGACCCCCACTTTTTGGCGTGACTGATAATATGTATACTCATGCCAAATTACAGATTTCTAGTACTAACGGTCTCTGAGCTTAGCCGCAGACAGACAGATGGACAGACGGACAGACATGGCGAAACTATAAGGGTTCCTAGTTGAAAACTGAGTGTATCCCCAAAAATTACATCGTAGTCTAAAAAACAAAATACACAAAATCCAAAAAGGAAAATTTTCGTTGCACACTTTTGTAAACAACACAAAATTATTAAACATAAATAAAATCAAATCCCCACTTTAATTGGGTACTCGATCGCACACCGAATCGAAGATAAATAAACTCATCTCAACAATATCGAGACGAGACGCTTCAAATTACAACTGCTTGTGTAAAAAACAATAATTCCTACGCCGTTTTAAATCCTGATTCCTCAGCTTTAGATGCCCTATTCCTTTGAAACATACGACTCAATGAAACGGCTGAAGGACTCAAGATTGGAAATCGATGGAGTCTGAGTGCTGATCAAACGGTTTCAAGCTGTTTTGCGATTTATTTAAGTCTACCATATGGCGATATTATTTTTGCAATAATGTTTGTTTACTTTACTGTACTAGTAAGGGTAATGGAGACTCCTAAGCGAATTAGCCCGTAGAAGTGGCAATGGGCAGGCCATATAGCACGGAAAACAGATGGTCGCTGGGGCCGAAAAGCGCGGATCGGCAAGCGCAGCGTAGGACGTCTGCCAACGACATTACCGGATGAACTGGTTAAAGCCGGGGTTCACGGTGGATGCAGGCCGCCCTCAACCGAAACTGGGGGTCTATGGGGGAGCCCTATGTCCAACAGTGGACGTCCTACGCCTGAGATGATGATGATGATTGCATTTTTTTCTTTTCAAACTTCATCATCATCCCAGCCTATAGTCCCACTGCTGGGCACAGGCCTCCTCTCAAGAGGGCTTGGGCCATAGTTCCCACGCGGGCCCAGTGCGGATTGGGAACTTCACACGCACCATTGAATTGCTTCGCAGGTTTGTAAAGGTTTCCTCACGATGCATGTTTTCCGTCACCGCAAAGCTCGTGGTAAATTTCAAATGTAATTCCGCACATGAATTTTTGAAAAACTCAGAAGCTCTGCTTGAGAGGCGATAGGTCAAACCACTAGGCCACCACGGCTATAACAGTAAGGTTCTGTTTCATTACTTGTCGACTAACTTTAAGTGTCAGATAAAAGTAATGCCGTCTTTGTTTATTCGGACAAAATAAACAGAGACGGCATCACTGGTATCCGTCACTTAAAGTTAGCCGACAAGTGGTGAAACAGGCCCTAAATGTCATAATAAATTCTCTTGTCGAGCCGTGCGATGTCACTATGACGTTTTATATGAAAAGCTTCCACAGTGGGTCACGATTTAGTTGGTTCGAGTGTACTTAGTAAGGCGAGATGATCATAGGACACTGTTTTAAATATGCAATCGTAACATACCGAAGTCGGAATACCCCACATATTTTGATCGCCCTAACATAATCTATATTAACATTTTTCCCTCCAGGCCCAAAAGTTAGAAATTAATTATGCATCATTCCACCATGTTCCGGTTTAAAAAATATAAAGAATTCCCTTAAAAAGGTTCCCGAGGGATACTCATAATCATGCCTATTGTTCCGCGCTTGAGTATATTTTTATTCGGTCGAGCCTAAAACAATGTGTTCAATGACTTTCTAAAATGTAATTTTATGGTCTACGCTTTTCTTGCCAAATTGTCGAATTTGAATGGGGAATTTCTTCGGTCAAATGTTTGTATTAATAACTAGCTGTTGCCCACGACTCCGTCCACGTATAATTTGTTTCTCGCTTTCCCGACGGAACTGTACAATTTTCGAAAGGGCTTTTGATATTTAATATATATTTTATAAGGTTGCGAGTTCGATTCCCGGCCGGGGCAGATATTTTGTAGGAATAATACGAATGTTTGTTCTCGGGTCTTGGATGTTCAATATGTATTTAAGCATGTATTTCTCTATATAAGTATGTTTATCCATTGCCTAGTATCCATAGTACAAGCTTTTGCTTAGTTTGGGACTAGGTCAATTGGTGTGAAGTGTCCCATGATATATATTAATCACAAATATAATCACTAAACATTTTGCACGTTTGGTCGAACAACCTTTCGCTTTTGTAACGGTTGAACTATTATTCAGTGCGCATATCAACTTTTCGCATCTTTTCGTTTCGCATGGGGAATGGCATTCAATACCGCGAATATGTGTTAATTACATTATGGCCTCATTGGCATTTTTACACGCCGTGCTGACCGTGCGTGTGGCATTATTTATGATTTTCTTATGTACCCTCACAAGTTTTGAACGTATAACGAAAGTAATAAACGTATTTTTGACCATCACTTGTTTTTATTTTATATTGGAGTCTAAACAAACCACGTCGCGATTCAGCTAGCAGTTCAGTTCTGGCACTTCGCCGGCCGTTACCGGGGCACGCTCGCTTCGCTCGCTCGGCTCGTGCGTTGTTGGTCGCAATTCAACCTAACACTCCTCCTCGCTAACGCTCGTCGTTGCACCTAATTACATTTGGATAACAGCTCGTATATAATAGTCAATTCAGTAAAATCCTACTTTAATTTGGCCGATTTTATCTACGCAGATTACGAAACAAAAATCGACTGAACAATATGAATGCCATGTGATAACTGCTTATCGTGTCTCGACGAACAGTTAAATCGACTGAACATTAAATCTACTTATCAATATGAATGCCATGTGATAACTCTGCTTATCGTGTTTCGACGAACAGTTGTTCGGTTAACTGAAACAATTACGAAACGTAAATCTGCTTATCGCTATTGTTCTTACCGACTACTCGGCGAAACGAATAATAAGCGTAATTAAACTCGGCGAAAGGACAGGTCACCGTCGTCGCGTGTCATGTATGCGCTTGACATTCAGTTACTGACACGTTCCTATTCCGGTCATGATATGATTCAGTGTAGTGACGCGTGCAAAGCCGCGGATAATGGCTACCTAGTTAATATACCTATAAATATATTTTGGCCTCTAAAGGCATCTTTGTAAGTCGCATTAGCAGCAGGGATATAACATTACATCATCATAAAGTGTTAACTCGCTTGAGACATATGAGAACGATTATGTTGAAGAATGCCCTACAATAAAGGCAACCGTGTCTGCCCAGATATTTATGGCTTGAAAAACAAACGGAACAACGCAAATCGTGTGAAGTTTCAAAGTGACTCTTATAATCAGACTAGAGTTTACCCGCAGGTTCGTACGCGTAAACCATTAATATTTAATTAGAAAGAGAAAACATTTGTTCGGAAAGACAGGGGACTAATAAAAATAAAAAGTGGAATGTAACGAAATGATTCCAAATCAGCAAACTGCCAGTCATGCGAACGGCGCTGATCTTCCTGTGGGACCATCTAGTTTTCATACATTGAAAAGAAATATATTACCTATAACGACCATAAATATAATTGCCTAGTGGTATAATTAAATATAGGCAAATTAGCTATTTTATAACGAACAGTAGAAGAATGTATTAGGCTATTTATAGAATAGATTGTAGAGTGAGTAATAAGTAGGAAATTATTAATTGAAGTAATATTATCGATAGATTTGTTCAAGGCACTAGAAACATTAAGTTAAAGTGAAGTTTATTGACAAATACATAGAAATATTTCTTGATAATTATTGTTGTAGCACAATATAAAAATGAAATGTATTTACTAGAATAGTTAAGCTAGGAAAGTGTCAGAGTGAATAGGAAAATTTAGTTCGGGAAAACTTAACGCTTAAGATTGGCTAATTTGAGGTAAGAATTTGGCGAAAAATTAAGCGAGAGCTGGTATAGTGACACTATTCGTCCAGTTGGTTGGCTTGGGACGCTTGTCTCGATTAGTCCACTTGATATCAGAAAAATCTATAAATAGGGGTGACGAAGTATTCGCGGGGCGCAAAAGGATTTAGATTTCGTAGAGTCAACATCGTTATTTTGCTAGTCGGGGGGGGGGGCTTAGTTTCAGTACACAATGTTCTTTAATTAATTAGAGTCAATAGTAACGGATATTTTTTTTTATTATATTAATTTTAATTGGGATTTCATTTCATTTCATTTAAAATAATTTTAATTTACAAGAAATGTGAGTAATTCTTCAGGAATAAAGTGTAGGGGTTTTGATCATTAGTCTTCGGAATGATGATTAATACTCTGGTTTTTAATTATTTATGAAATATTTAGTGCTGATTTTCATTCGGAAACTCTCTGCGAGGGAATCTTTGCGGTCCTATGACGGTGAAGTCCCTTAATTGTTTCTGTAGTGTGGAGTGATCGTTTCATAGCGTTTCATTTCAGCCTACGTTGTACTAATCCATAACTTTTCTGTGTTTTTCCCAACTTTAATGGAAATGACTGGGTTCCTCCATAACGTACCTTGGTTGAGCTTTAAGTCCGTTTATATCGTCTGACACCCAACGGTGACAACTGTGGACGATATAGACTTCCACAAACTGAAGCAGTGGTAACTTCAGCGGCAAATAAAGTCGTAACAACCACCAGTGAAATCTGTTTGTCTTTCGTAACGACTAAGTAGCGCTCGTCAAAGTGAATGCGTGTCTCCTCAGAATTCCTGTCCCCTATTTATTTACGTATTTATACACATTGTTAGGTATTCTGCCAGTACGCGGGACCCTCCTTCTTAGAGACTTTCTTTCGGGAAAAGTCGAGGGTCCAGCACCATGTAGGGACCGATAGGATGTTAGACAAACACACCTTCTTTGTTGATAGGAGAGTAGAAGGAATTCCTTACACCGGGAATTTATACATTACACTAAATGTACATGTGGGATTATTTCCCTAGTTTTGCTAATCACAGACAGAGAGTAGGAGCCTCGGGCAAGCTTAAAGTACAATTGTAGGATTTATTAGGACACTAGGTAGGAAAGTTCATAGGGCCTAGCTAGAGTGGGAATTCTTACACCGGGAAAAGCTACTATTTTTAACTCACCACACAATTGGTTTCAAATATGAGGGATTTCCTCTAAATTGCTAAACTTCAACACAGAGCTAGGGAAAAGTTAAACTCACACACACTTAGTTTAAAGGCATAAAACTAGATTTTAAGAAAATAAAATTTAAAATTTAATTAAGTACGACAAAACTCTATTATACAAAACTTAATTCATTCATAAGAACTTGACTACGTATAACTTTATTATATTTAATGAGTTGACTTCAAATTAAACCAAGAGTAAATAACAATAACTTATTTTAGCTGTCTTTCCTATATATAAGATGAGCGGGTATTTATATCCGACCATGGTTTTATAGCTAAATGGATAAATAAATGCCAGAAGCATTGTGTTTGTATTTCCATACTTTGATTTGGACACACCGCAGTTAGTGCTTAGTTAGTAAATTCATTAATTGACATATCCATAGAGATATTATGCTCTGGTGTGCGATAGGATTAAGAACGGAGGGGCTGGTAGAATGCGTCCTTCCGGTTCGTTATGAGCCGGTATTTAAGCTTAGTTTTAAGTCATAATAGATTCAGAAGTACGAATAATACAAACATAAGCTCTATTCGTAGTAGTAATATTTCCCCTTGTTTTCCTAAACTGATAATTCTAGGTAACCTAAAATATCCATTTCTAGAACCATTCAAATTGTACTTACTTCACATCTCAGCAATTAGAGTTTCACACTAAGGACCAGTAGAGTTCAATCTAGAGTCTAAATTATTACGAAGTTAGGTATTGCTTAATTAATAAAAAAAAATAGAAACACAACTGTAGGCTTTTCAAATTAATTCTCAAATAAAAGCTCTAAGGTTATTGCTGGGCATTAGGAAGGTTCGTAATCCACTAGTCGATTCACGTTTCACAATAATTCATAAATGAAACGTTTCACAATAATATAAGTACAAAAAATAATAATTCTTTTTTAAAATTGTTTCATAGTCAGTTTCAGGTCAAATTGTAAAAGTCACAAACACCAATAGAAACATTTATGAAAAGTTTTTATGTGTGAATTAAAAAAACCTAAGTTACGGACAAATTAAAACACATTTAAAAAATTAATAAAAACCCGACTGCCATAAAAAAACTAAAAAACTTGAAATAAAAAAAAACCCCCGCGTCAAAAAAACGCCAGCAAAAATAAAAAAACGGCCGAAAAAAACGCCGCCAAAAAAGATAACTAAAAAGTAAAAAAATAATTATACACTACCCCTAGTATACCTAGCTGTTGCCCGCGACTTCATCTGCGAAGAATTTCGTTTATCCCTATCCCGCGGGGACTATGCTGGTTTCCCGTAAAATTAGCCTAAGTTAATTAAGTATAAGTACCTAGTAATATTTTTTTTTAATCTAAGCGTCGTCGGTGTCGGGGGACCGCCAAGGTTAACAGGAAACTAAAGTACATAATTATGTTGTATATTTTAAAGTACGTAAATGCAAAGGCGAATATTTTCGCGATTTCAATTCAATTTCAATTTCATAAATTAAATTACCGTAGTATTCAGTCCATTAATCAGGTTTCGTTAAGTAAGTTGTAAAATTTCACGTTCACAAATTTTAACTTAAGGTTCGGTATGACCTGTTAAAATTTAACAAAAAAAAAACATAATAACTCGGGTGGGTACAATACTCATTTTTAGTCTGCACCCGTCGTATCGTATATCCAATCAAGATAAGGACTGACAGGACTAAAGCCCACGATAGGTACTTTGATACTTTCGAATCCGCTAGCAACACCGATAATGCGTCCATTAAATACCAACGGGCCACCTGAGTCTCCAAAGTAGACGTGCTGCCGGGGTCCACAAGAAGGTGCCACGCATATTCCCGGGTGTGCTACACTCAATCCACGGTCTTGACGGCAAGAGATCACCATAGCCTTTCCCATAAGCAACGGTGGATCTAAGCTGCCCTCTGCTGGTCTAAGCTGCCCTGGAGCTAGTAATTCCGACCGACCAAAGCCAGCGTACTTAACTGGCAGCCCCATGAGAGCTCTATAGTCAACGGCATATAACTTTCCTAGTATAGGATTAGTAATTTTTTCCGTTTTCAATAATCCAATGTCGTTCGCTACGTAGTGTTTACTAAGTCTATAACTTGGATGTTTAATGCGTTTAATTACTTTTGCTAAGAATTTTGTTTCGTTTGTAGGTATTTTTGTGTCTCCGTACTTAATTCTTATTATCAGATCGGGTTTAGGAACACAGTGGCCGGCTGTGAGGACCCAAAGCGGGGCAATGAGAGAGCCAGAGCACACTAGATAACCCGAAAGTACAGCTTCCTGGATCACTACGGCAAATGGGAACTCTTTGTCGGTATCCTCTACGCCCCCTACGACTCTTGGCCGGATCTCCTTCGCCGCCACTGACGATATTACCAACATTTGGATAACGTTTTTAAAATTGTACGCCATATTTGTGCGGAAGTGTATCTTACAGAAAAAAATGGGTACTTATGGGACCTTATCACAATTTTATTAAAATTTCATTTATATTTGCGTAATATTTCGTAAGATTTCTTTGATCAAAAGTATTATCAATTTGGTACGTGACAAAAACTACCAATAAATTTCACATCTTATTTGTCACTTTATTACTGCCTATCAAACTTTATTGCAGATTGTGTTTTGAAATTGCGTCATAATGTTGGATTATAAATACTAGTTTTTCTTTCAAATTCATACCTAATCTTGAACTTTTAGATTGAACACCTCGGAGGTTTATTGAAGCGGCGGCGCGTAAGAGCTGTGCAGCACCTGCAGCTCCGTAAGTGAGTTTAAAGGCTTTTGAATTTATGCAGGTAAATAATGCTCGAGTTAAGCATTTTGCTCTAAACTTTTACAATTCTCAATCACAATTAATACCGCACCCGAGTATACCTAATCGCGACGATAATATACTACCATAAAAAAAACAGTCAAGAGCGTGTCGTACACGCCCAGGATAGGGTTCCGTAGCCATTACGAAAAAATCAAATGATATTTTTCTAAAGATTTGGTTTTGTGTGTACTGAATCATCCAAGTTTAGGTATATTTAATACCTTAGGCTGCTACTTACTCTTAAACTACTAATAATTGTCAAGCAATCTTAGCCGCTATAATTTTCCTTTTAAATTTGATATATTTACCTACTACCCTTCTGATTTTTTTCAAATTTTTCCACCCAACAGTTTAGCTCGATTTCAATGAAAATTTGCACTTTAAAGTTGAATATTTCGCAAACAGCTCATTGAATAAAAAAAATATCTCAGCAACCCAATGGTTTTAAAAGACCTATCCAAGGATACCCTACAATATAGGGTTAGTCGAGAAACAAAAAATCACCCCCACTTTACGTCTATGGGAGGTACCCTAAAAAATTTTTTTTTACTTTTTTTTAATGTACCACTTTGTCGGCGTGACTGTTATATAATATTCATGTCAAATTACAGCTTTCTAGTACTAACGGTCTCTGAGCTTACCCGCGGACAGACAGACGGACAGACATGGCGAAACTATAAGGGTTCCTAGTTGACTACGGAACCCTAAAAACCTAGATCTAGTCGTAAACATAATAAATGGATTTGTTACAAATTCATTCAATTTGACAAATATTTAATCCAACTCTAGAAGCAGTATATGGAATTATTTTATAAAAAAAAAAAACAAGAGAAGCGGCTTTCGTGCAACGAGGTTGCATACTTTATCAAAAGATCGGGAAAAATTACGTTTTGGAAACATTTCGTGGTCATATAATTTTTAAGGTATCGGTATATTTTAAATACCATAAATTTAATTTAAGATTGTAATCAACACATTCGATCCTATCTCTCGCTTTTTTCGTGTTGAAGTGAAAGTGGCAGATCAAAGTGAAGTTCAAATATTTGGAATTCAGTGAGTAGACCTAACACTGTACTCAGCAGTTAAAAAAAAATAATTAAAAAGTTACTTTGTCTCACAGAGTGAGCAAAATGCGATTTTGCTCACTGATTTCTCATAGCAAAACCTGCCTGTTTGAGATGCTGAGGTGAAAAAAACTTTATTTCCACAACACATACACTGCTTAGTAAATAACAATCAATTGTAAAGTAACACCAAAATTATCACGATGATTGATGACTTGAAAACTAACAAGCAACAGTTCCGAAAGTCAAATAAAATAATAAACATTGATTAAGCCATGCGATGATGCGGAGAATAGGCGCTGACTCAGCATGTACTGCGGCTATGAGTGGCCACAGAGCTGATATTCTGTCAGAGACCTGAGATAGTGCCAACGTGCTTCCGAATAAGTATTATTTTGCCTCATGCCAAACATACAAATTTAAAAGATTTTTTTTTCGAATGAGAGCACTAGATATTGGGAGAAAAATGAACAGAAAAGAATCTAGGTATGCGGAATGTCAAACCAAAAATATAATATCGATAAACACACCCACATTATTTATTTATGAGCGAGGAAGGTTCAGGACGTTGGTATTTGACGCGTTAGCAGATGATTTTTATATTTCTTATGGGTGGATGGTATATGGTAGATGGTGGATGGTATATTGTTCCAACATTTTGTTGCTTGGTACCTGAAACTTACCCGGAACGCACATGTTTTATGCGGATAGACGCTCAACACCAAGGCTCGCGAAGCTCTAGCTCTATGATTAGAAGGCGACCATTTTAGCTTTGAATATAAGTAACCGGGAGTTTTAAATTTTAGGAAGTCAATCAACAAACAAGACAGCAACAGATTATAATGATTAGACATTTATTAAATTGTAGCATTATCGAAGTATAGAGTAACAGGAGTACGATGCGGTATCTTGAAACAAAACCTAGCGCAGGCGTTGTGTACTCTTTGAATTAGTCGTTGTGACCGCTCCAGTAGACAAGGCCAATACAAGGTGAGACAGTAATCTAATTAGATATAAAATAGATTAGATAGAATGAGAGCCTCACACAATCGAATTCTCACTTCTACGCTTAGAAAATCACGGCCATTATAACTTATAACAGCTAGTGTATCTATAAAATCACATCAATCACATTATCACATAAATTGAGTTATGCAGATATAGTGTATGGTCCTCGGTTGCTCTCTCGCACAGATCGTGTGGTGCAGAGAGTACAAAATGCTTGTGCTCGCTTTTGTTTTAAGATTCCCTCGCGTGCGCACGTGACGCCATATTTAAACTCTGCAGGCATTCTGAAGATGGTCTATCGGAGAGAACTTCACTTGTCCTCATTACTTTTCGGTATTGTCAAAAGCGGAGTACCTGAATAGCTATTCCATAAGCTGAAATGGCGTAAAAGCAGATCCAGGACACATGGACTCAGAAAGGTCAGCAATGAGCTAGCTGTTCCGTACCACCGAACTGCCGCATTTAAGGGTAGTTTTAAATACACTGCCACGAAGTGTTGGAATAACTTGCCTCCGCCATTCAAAAAATTAGTCACTATTAGTAATTTTAAGTTTAAACTTAGTGCATATTTCATTAATTTGCAAAAAGCACTCCCCGCAGGTGGGAAGGCTACTTATTCATATCTCTAACACGAATACTTACCTTCTTTTTGACTTTTAATCAGACTTGCGTTTGGTTTCTACATATTTAATCACAGATTATAAGCTATTGTTGTTCTTCGTAAATTTAAAAATGTGTTATTACCTATTTATTGTACACTTTCCCGACACACATTCATTTGTGGTGATTCCGGTCCAACACATTAGGTGCAGAGATATAAAAATAAAAAAATAAATATCATGGGACACTTGACACCAATTGACCTAGTCCCAAACTAAGCAAAGCTTGTACTATGGATACTAGGCAACGGATAAACATACTTATATAGATAAATACATACTTAAATACATATTAAACATCCAAGACCCGAGAACAAACATTCGTGTTATTCACACAAATATCTGCCCCGGCCGGGATTCGAACCCAGGACCTCAAGCTTCATAGTCAGATTCTCTAACCACTTAGCCATCCGGTCGTCAAAAGATATGAAGGTGTTGGCTGAAAATCAGCGCTGTAGTAGGCAGCATATACTTACTGCAGCATAATGCTGAGTCAATTCCTTTTCGACATCATCAAATGTTTTTATTTTCTGTAAATTATGTATTATTTTATGTCCGATGTCGAAATAAAGTTATGTCTATGTCTATGTCTAACAGTAACTTTTGTCTTCAGGGATGCGGTGGGCTGTTCTTCAGAATAATGAGACTTCTGCGACCTGTTCATCAGCTAACTGAAGTAAGAACTGAAGCATGACGGCGAATGGGAACTTTTGTCCGTCATCCCCCACCCCCCAAAACCCTCGGCCTATCCCCCGCGCTACTTCTGACGGCAGTATGCAGAAAATGTTTTTGAAAATACCTGTCAGATAGTTTACGTGGAACTTGAAAAATGAATTGTTTAAAGACTTCATCGCGATTTGTTGAGATTTGTTTTAAGTACATCTTTGCTTGATATCCTCGTTTTATTACTTGACTGACCGAAAGGAGGTAAATTTTTTGAACGTATGTACACTACATATGTCTATTTCTTTGGAACTGTCTGTAACTTAAACGGCTGGAAGGTTTTCAACATAATTATAAGGTATCACTAGACTTTTCAAGACGGTTGGAATGACATAAGTTAGGTAGGCACATAATACAACAAAATGGCGCCCTCGAAACCTTCTTGTTTATTTGCAATAATACCTATAGGTTTCAAATTAAAGCTAAATACATATATAAGAAAAAAAAACACTTAAGCTACTACTAGAAAAACTAGAAAAAAATTACCCAGCAGTCGCTTTAAAAAAAGTAAACTAACAGTAGGTATCTAAGCTAAGCCGCGGACAGACGGATGGACATGCCAAAACCACAAGGGTTTCTATAGGATTACGGAACCATTAAAACGAATCCTTTGATATCATTCAAACTTCCCTTTCAAACCCAAATTGCACTTTAAGTTAGTATTCCCCGAGTTACTAGAGTGGCCGGTACTATTACTTATTCTGTGCTGGTAGCAGGTGACTTGTTATCATTTCATTCCATGCTCTGTTTAACCAGAAGACTAAATTGCTTTTCGAGAGCTTCAAGTTTAATTATAGAATTTGTAATAAGTAAACTGAATAATAAATCAAATAATTTATCCCTTATTCTCTGCACATAAGCATCTTAAACAGCACTGCCTATAGTAGGGGGCTAATTGTTCTCTAAATGAAGGTTCTGGCGCTTCGCCGGCCGCTGCTGTGATGCGCTCGCTTCGCTCGCTTGGCTAGTGCGTTGGGATTGCATGCAATCGTACAGTCGAACAAATTGAATGAAAACTCTGGGGTGGAACCTTTGTGCTACTAATGTCATGTTGACATGTATACTTTTAAATAATTTATTGAATCAGGCGTTACTTTGCGGAGGTCCATATCAATGAACTAAAAGAATTTCCTTGCTCACCCGCGACCTTACGATAGCTAGGCTTATGCAAAATATGCGTATTCATGCAGTTCCTCCACCTCCACACTCTTCTTCTTTTAGTGCATGTATACTTTTATCAAGAAAATCATAGTGAAATTGATTTTTAAAAGGTTCCACCCTGGGTCATTATTCAATTTGTTCGACTGTACCTATCACTCCTTTGCCTTGCTCGTTGTCGTACCTAATTTTCCGGAACCTAAATTAACAGTAAAAGTGACCAATTACATTACAATTGAGTTGAAATTCCGAGATTGAAAAAAACCAGTAAATGATAATATAGTGAATTCTACTAACATTGCATAAAAAACCCGCGCTGAATTTCACGCCACGGACAGTGAAATTATGGAATCAACTTCCGCCAGCAGTGTTTCCAGACAACTATGACATCGGGGCTTTCAAGATAACGGCTATATATTTTATTTAAAGGCCGGCAATAGATCAGTGACTCTCCATGAGCAGTTCTTACTCATGGGCAGTGGTGATTATTTACCACTAGATGACCCGCTTGCTCGTTTCCTCCCTCTCGTAATAAAAAACTGGCCAAGTGCGAGTCGGAGTTCCGCACCATTATCTAAGTATACCGGTGGTAGATTTTTTTGACATTCATAAGTGCTTATTATAGCCTAAATTGAATAAAGATATTTTGACTTTGACTTTATACAACATTAGACAAGACAAAATCAAGTTTGTTGTATGGGAGCCCCCCTTTAATATTTATTTTATTCAGTTTTTAGTATTTGTTGTTATAGCGGCTTAGTAATACATAATTTGTGAAAATTTCAAGTGTCTATTACGACTCACGAGATAGAGCCGGACGGACAGACATACAGCGGAGTCTCAATAATAGGGTTCCGTTGGCACCCCTTGGGTACGGAACACTTAAAATGATTACCTACATCGGTCCATTTCCATTACATCAATGAGATGAAAGAAAGAAAAGTTTATTTTGGCTCCATAAGTACCACCTAAAACTAGCACTAAACAGCTACAGCTACTTGGTGACACGGCAGGATACCAAAAAGGGTCTCCACTCAGCATGTGTTGCCGCACATTATGTGCAGTAACGCTGGTTTTCTGTGGAGCCCAAACCCTATTGGATTGTTTAAAAGATAAAACTCTAGTAGACGGATGGACATCAGTCTCAATAATGGGTTCAGTGTCCTTAGGGATCCCTAAACCGTTAGCTTTCACTTTATAAAGTTACTACAATTTAATGGGGAACAATGTAGCCAGTCGTAACTTCAGCCAAGTTTTATAGGTCTTTGGAGTTCGGATTTCCTTACTTTTTAGGTTTCCGTACCTCAAAAGGAAAAAACGGAACCTATAAGTATAACTGTTTGTCCGTCTGTCTTTCTGTCAGTTTGTATGTCTGTCTGTCCAGACCCATTTTCTCGGGAACGCGAAAAGGTATCAAGCTGAAATTTATATCAGACACTGAGGTCTACTGTCTCTTGGAGCTGTGAAAAAATCAAACTTCTAAGCCAACGCAATCAAAAGATGCAGCCGTTTATGCTGCAAATTTTCAAAACTCGCAAGGGAATCAAAACCTACAGGGTACTTCCCGTGAACTCAGAATCTTGAAATTAAGTATTAAGGTAGCTATTATAACACAACCAACTAGAAATGTCTGAAAAATCTTGATTTTTTATGTCTGTCTGTAAATATGAATGACCAATATAATCTGACCCCACACTGCTTACATTTTGTTTAAGAGTAGGGCTCTGCATATACGGGAAGTATTAATATTAAATCACTCGGAAAAAGCGAGAAATATCTTCAAGTCAAGACACGATTCCCGTTTACTTACATACCTATAAATGTGTACAGAACCCTCGGTGCGCGACTCCGACTCGCACTTGAAAGGTTTTTCTTTAACAATGAAATACTTTAACGAGTAAAACACTTTAAGAATCACTGATTTAAACATTTAAAAAAAGTTAAAATGCTAAAAAACAAAACTAAAATTGCTAAAAGTGGCTCCGAAGCGGTAACGTTTCGTGTGCTCTGCCTATCCCATTTGGGAATACAGGCGCGATGTTTGTGTGCGAGTGTAAAAAAAATTAAGCTTCGGGTCTCCACGGCCCTTGGAGCTTGGGCTTAGGCTTGAAGCTCTTGAGCTTCAACATATTTCTCTTTCATTTAGGAGATGTACGATGCCCATGGTGCACTGACTCTTATCGTTTCTTCCCCCTACACAAATGCAGGGGGGAACTCTTGATTTTACATTTAGGTGCAGAACTAATCAGAAGCGGTTTGTTCAATAGGACGCTTCCTTTTCACTAGTTTCAAGTTCTATTGCAAAATACTCATCTTTAGTCTGCACCCGTTGTATCGTATATCCAATCAAGATAAGGACTGACAGGACTAAAGCCCACGATAGGTACTTCGATAGTTCCGAACCCACTAGCAACACCGATAATGCGTCCATTAAATACCAACGGGCCACCTGAGTCTCCAAAGTAGACGTGCTGCCGGGGTCCACAATAAGGTGCCACGCATATTCCCGGGTGTCCTACACTCAATCCTCGGTCTTGACGGCAAGATATCACCATAGCCTTTCCCGTAAGCAACGGTGGATCTGAATCTATCTCCAAATCAATGTCTGGTCTAAACTGCCCTGGAACTAGTAATTCTGACCGACCAAAGCCAGCGTACTTAACTGGCAGCCCCATGAGAGCTCTATAGTCAACGGCATATAACTTTCCTAGTATAGGATTTGTAATTTTTTCCGTTTTCAATAATCCTATGTCGTTTGCTACGTAGTAAGTACTAAGTCTATAACTTGGATGTCGAATGGCTTTAATTACTTTTGCTAAGAATTTTGTGTCGTTTGTAAGTATTTTTGTGTCTCCGTACTTAATTCTTCTTTTCTCTTCGGGTTCAGGAACACAGTGGCCGGCTGTGAGGACCCAAAGCGGGGCAATGATAGAGCCAGAGCACACTCGATAAGCCGGAAGTACAGCTTCCTGGATCACTACGGCAAATGGGAACTCTTTGTCGGTATCCTCTACGCCCCCTACGACTCTTGGCCGGATCTCCTTCGCCGCCACTGACGATATTACCAACATTTGGATAACGTTTTTAAAATTGTACGCCATATTTGTGCGGAAGTGTATCTTACAGAAAAAATTGGGTACTTATGGGACCTTACCACAATTTTATTAAAATTTCATTTATATTTGCGTAATATTTCGTAAGATTTCTTTGATCAAAAGTATTATCAATTTGGTACGTGACAAAAACTACCAATAAATTTCACATCTTATTTGTCACTTTATTACTGCCTATCAAACTTTATTGCAGATTGTGTTTTGAAATTGCGTCATAATGTTGGATTATAAATACTAGTTTTACTTTCAAATTCATACCTAATCTTGAACTTTTAGATTGAAAACCTCGAGGGTTTATTGAAGCGGCGGCGCGTAAGAGCTGTGCAGCACCTGCAGCTCCGTAAGTGAGTTTAAAGGCTTTTGAATTTATGCATGTAAATAATGCTCGAGTTAAGCATTTTGCTCTAAACTTTTACAATTCTCATTCATAATAAATACCGCACCCCAGTACCAGTATACCTAATCGCGAAGGTAATATACTACTCTAAAAAAACCGGCCAAAAGCGTGTCGTACACACCCAGGATAGGGTTCCGTAGCCATTACGAAAAAATCAAATCATACCACCATAGACGACCAGATGGCCTAGTGGTTAGAGAACCTGACTACAAAGCTTGAGGTCTCGGGTTCGAAAATACGTATGTTTGTTTTCGGGTCTTGGGTGTTTAATATGTATTTAAGTATGTATCTATCTATATAATTCTCAAGCAATCTTAGCCGCTATATTTTTTCTTGTAAATTTAATATATTTACTACCATTCTGAACTTTTTCAAATTTTTCCACCCAACAGTTTAGATTTTAGAGGGCCTTTTGAGGGATTTTAGAGGGCTCGATTTCAATGAAAATTTGCACTTTAAAGTTGAATATTTCGCAAACAGATCACTAAATCGAAAAATTGTCTTAGCAACCCCCAATGGTTTTAAAAGACCTATCCAACGATACCCTACATAGGGTTAGTCGAGAAAAAAAACACCCACAGGAGGTATCGTAAAAATTTTTTTTTACTTTTTTTAATATACCACTTAGTCGACGTGACTGATATGTATATTCATGTCAATTTACAGCTTTCTAGTACTAACGGTCTCTGAGCTTTCCCGCGGACAGACAGACATGGCGAAACTATAAGGGTTCCTAGTTGACTACGGAACCCTAAAAACCTAGATCTAGTCGTCTAGATTCGTCGTGACGACGATCGCTGTAATGCGATCAATAAATTTGTCGCGTATAAGTCCCGGGTGTTGTAAATATTAAGAGTGAAAATCGCAAAAGTTTAAAACAGTACATTTATCATGACTAGCCGTTACCCGCGACTCCGTCCGCTTAGGATTCGGTTTTCACAATCCTGCTGGAACTATGAAATTTTCCGGGATAAAAACTATGTGTGTACCAAATTCACCTAAATCGGTGCAGCAGTTTAGACTCGGTTTAGACGTGATGAAGTAACAAACAAACAAATAAACAAACAGACTTACAAACTTTCGCATTTATTATATTAGTGGGACTTAAGGACGATCATTGTAACCTTCAGCAGACAGACGCAGGATTCCATAAGATTTTATCTCCATCGTCTTTAATTGTTCGTGCAACAATTCTATCTAACGTCGAGAAATTCCCAGCGCTGGTCTCTTTTTCTGTTTTTTTTTTGTGCATCTAATAATAATCTAATGACGAAACACTTTTTACATAGTTATAGGTATTGTCCTTCAGACTCCGAACTAGGCGAAGCCTGTATCTTGGTAGTTTGCAAGTGCGGATTCTATGTTTCAATTTGTATTTTCGATATGAATTTTACGGGATGACCGTAAAAGCAACAAAATTTGGAGTTGAAATAAAAAAATACAAAACTACTCCAAAAACCAATCTTAATTTGATTGCTTAATAGCGACATCTCTTGTCCGGGTGAGCGGTTAGTTCCAATTTAGTGCTGAAAGTTTCTCGATGAGGACTACAACTTAGATGTCGCTAGTGTCGCTGCTTAAGTGACTAAATAAGAAACAAACAAGCTGAGATATGTGGTGCATAGGAGATATTCGTGTCTGTACTCCTGTCCAGTGGTGGGGTAGTGGTATAGCACGCGGCACGGAATGCTGAGGACCTGGGTTCGATTCCCAACGCTAGTCTTATTTTTATGGTTTTTCTGTGCATCTATATTTCAGTTTGTATTTTCGAGCTAGTGTATCTATAAAATCATAGACACTAACAGTTACTTTTGTCATCAGGGATGCGGTGGGCTGTTCTTCGGGATTATGAGACTTCTGTGACCTGTTCATCAGCTAACTGAAGTAAGAACTGAAGCATGACGGCGAATGGGAACTCTTGTCCGTCATCCTCCACTCCCCCTCAACCCTCGGCCTATCCCCCACGCTACTTCTGACGGCAGTATGCAGAAAATGTTTTTGAAAATATCTGTCAGATAGTTTACGTGGAACTTGAAAAATGAATTGTTTAAAGACTTCATCGCGATTTGTTGAGATTTGTTTTAAGTAAATTTTTGCTTGATATCCTTGTTTTTTGTCCGACTACCCTAAAGAAGGTAATGTTTTGCGAGCGTATGTATGTCTATTTTTTACCAGTAACTTTCAAAACGGTCGGATTGACATAGGTTAGGTTCATTTCAATAATAACATCATTCATTATAATAATAAAGGTATCAAATGAAAGCAAAATATTATAACATGTTATAACACTTTTAAGCTACCATTTTCACAGCACGATCAATAAAGCATAATATTAATCTTTTTATAATTATTTAAAAAACGAAAAAAAGCAGCAGACTCTTTGAAAAATGTTTTAGTAAAAACCAAAAAGTAACTAACAATATCTTAAAAAGAATATCTAGGCAACGCCGCGTATATACAGATAAACGGATATGGCAAAACCACAAGGGTTCCTTTAGGATTAAGGAATCATTAAAACGAATCCCTTCCTATTCAAACTTCCATTTCAAACCCAAATTGCACTTTAAGTTAGTATTCCCGAGTTACTAGAGTGGCTGGTAGCAAGTGATTGTTGTTATCATTGTATTCCAAGCTCTGTTTAATCAGAAGACTAAATTGCATCTCGAGAGCTTCAAGTTTAATTATAGAATTTGTAATAAGT
This sequence comes from Choristoneura fumiferana, assembly GCF_025370935.1. Taxonomy (NCBI): domain Eukaryota; kingdom Metazoa; phylum Arthropoda; class Insecta; order Lepidoptera; family Tortricidae; genus Choristoneura; species Choristoneura fumiferana. The sequence goes on from NC_133495.1 coordinate 13,263,943, forward strand.
AATAACTGAATAATAAATCAAATAATTTATCCCTTGTTCTCTGCACATAAGCATCTTAACCAGCACTACCTATAGTAGGGGCTAATTGTTTTCTAAGGGGCTATTTCACCATCCATTGATTAGTGTTAACTGACGGTTAAATGTGATGCCGTCTTCGTCTATTCGAACAAAACAAATACAGTCAGTAAAGACAAAAGGTTTGTCAGTTAAGACTAATCAATGGATGGTGAAACAGCCCCTAAATGAAGGTTCTGGCGCTTCGCCGGCCGCTGCCGTGATGCGCTCGCTTCGCTCGCTTGGCTAGTGCGTTGAGATTGCAATGCAATCGTACAGTCGAACAAATTGAATCATGATACAAGGTGGAACCTTTGTGGTGCTAATGTCACGTTGACATCTCATACTTTCGTCAAGAAAATCATAGTGAAATTGATTATTAAAGAGTTTCCACCCTGGGTCATGATTCAATTTGGACTGTACCTACACCCCTCCTTGCTTCGCTCGTTGTCGTACCTAATTTTCCGTAACCTAAATGAACAGTAAAAGTGACCAATTACATTACAAAAAAACAGTAAAAATTATATAGTGAATTCCACTATATTGTCATCATCATCATCATCATCCCAGCCTATATACGTCCCACTGCAGGGCCCCCTCAGAATGAGAGAGCTTGGGCAGTAGTTCCCACGCGGGCCCAGTGCGGATTGGGAACTTCACACGCACCATTGAATTGCTTCGCAGGTTTGTGCAGGTTTCCTCACGATGTTTTCCTTCACCGCAAAGCTCGTGGTAAACTTCAAATGTAATTCCGCACATGAATTTGGAAAAACTCAGAGGTGCGAGCCGGGGTTTGAACCCACGACCCTCTGCTTGAGAGGCGATAGGTCAAACCACTAGGCCACCACGGCTTCAATTTATGAAAAGTGAAAAAAAAGACCAATTATCCGACCACAGACATTCAATGATGTGAAAACCTAGAACCTATTGCAAAATATTTCATCTGTTCTGTAAATCCGCCTATTGCTTACCTTGTAATTTTTTCTCTGTGTATCTGTTTTCTGTATGTACTTACAATAAAGAGTCTTTGTATTGTATTGCATTGTATTGTAAATCGATTAATGTGTTAATTGAATAGATCAAAGAATTTTTGTCTATTTCATTATTTACAATACTTGATTTCATTCCAAATACTGTTTATTCAATTATAAAAGCAGTAACTATTTTTAAATTTTAAGGAAAGTAAATAAAAATCGCTTTTTCATCCGCGCATTAATCGATTTTTAAAATGTCAAATTTTCCACCATCTCTACGCTAGTCTATGCTACCACAGATTATACACATGTTTCAATCAAAAAATAACGTCAGATTTTGACGAAGAGTTTCAAATCCATACAATTATACTTATACTTAATATAAATGCGAAAGTGTGTTTGTATGTTTGTCCGTCTTTCACGTCGTAACGGGGCGACGGATCGACGTGATTTTTGGCATAGAGATAGTTTATGGGCCCGAGAGTGACATAGGCTACTTTGTATCCCGGAAAAATGCACAGTTTCCGAGGGAACAGCGCGCGATAACCGAATACCACGCGGGCGGAGCCGCGGGCAAAAGCTAGTAGCCCTATAACCAAAAGTTAACTGCCGTATACATGTTTCATATCATATGTGTGTCCTTAAATATATCTTTTGGACACCTACTAAAGATCAAAGTGGTTCTTGAAGTGTTTTCCTCATTAAAAGTATTTTATTGTTAAAGAAAAAGTCAAGATATCCGAACTCTGATGACCTATAAAACTTGGCCGAAGTTCCGACTGGCCACTTTGTTCCCGATCAAGTTGTACTAACTTTATAAAGTGACAGCTAACGGTTTAGGGATCCCTAAGGACACTGAACCCATTATTGAGACTGATGTTCATCCGTCTACTAGAGATTTATCTTAACAATCCAATTCACCAATGTAATGGAAATGGACCGATGTAGGTACTCATTTTAAGGGTTCCGTACCCAAGGGGTGCCAACGGAACCCTATAATTGAGACTCCGCTGTATGTCTGTCCGTCCGGCTCTATCTCTTCGATTTTCGGATTTTTTATTCGACCGGATGGCAAACGAGCAAGTGGGTCTCACCACCGCCCATAAACATCTCCAACACCAGGGGCATTGCAGACGCGTTGCCAACCTAGAGGCCTAAGATGTGGGATACCTCAAGTGCCAGTAATTGCACCGGCTGTCTTACTCTCCACGCCACGCACTGCTGCTTCACGGCAGGATTAGCGAGCAAGATGGTGGTAGCAATCCGGGCGGACCTTGCACAAGGTCCTACCACCTGCAAACCTGGTGGTGGTGGTGACATAACTATCATATTATTAAGGTCACGGGTGAGTAAATAAAATGTTTATGCTTCAAAAAAGGATTTTTGTTCTCCGTATACCTTCATTTCTTTCGACGACCCTTCAGACGCAGACCGCGTATTTTTCACAAGCATATCAGCTATCAGGAAAATGTTCCATTCACCGCGACAATAACACCAGAACTCCCAAATTCAGTCGCGAACATGCACGTTAGAAGAGATAAGGTTCCAACCCCATTCTCGGTCCGCTTCAGCCCGCTAAATGCAGCCCAAATTTTCAGTTATTATCTTACTTTGACTTTGTTCAGTGAAATTCCACATACATACGACCAGATGGCCTAGTGGTTAGAGAACCTGACTACGAAGCTTGAGGTCCCGGGTTCGATTCCCGTGTCGGGGCAGATATTTGTATGAAAAATACGAATGTTTGTTCTCGGGTCTTGGGTGTTTAATATGTATTTAAGTATGTATCTATATCTATATAATTATATTTATCCGTTGCTTAGTACCCATAACACAAGCTTTGCTAAGCTTACTTTGGGACTAGGTCAATTGGTGTGAATTGTCCTGTGATATTTATTTATTTATTATTATTTATTTATTTATTTTATACATACATACATAAAATCACGCCTCTTTCCCAACGGGGTAGGCAGAGACTACATCCTTCTACTTGCTACTTTACTTCCTCTAAATTCATCAACCTTTTCATGCATGCACGTCGGTTTAGAGTACTCCTGACCCGACCCCACGAAATTCCACGTGTATTTTAATATCGATCTATTTATATATAGCTTTCATCATCATCATGATGATCTCAGCTTATTACGTGCGAAAGCAGGGCACAGGTCTCCTCTCAAGGACTGTAGTTCCCACGCGGGCTCAGTGCGCATTGGGAACTTCACACACACTTTTGAATCGCTTTGCAGATTGGTGCAAGTTTCCTCACGATGTTTTCCTTGAACCCAAAGCTCTTGGTAAATTTCATATGTAATTTCGCACATATTCCGAAAAACTCAGGTTTGAACCCCCGATCGTCTGCTTGAGTGGCCATAGGTCGAACCACTGGACCACCACGACTTGTACTCGTATCTAGACACGCGGTAGCGCGTCAAGCCACGTTCAATAATTAGATTCATCCCAGCCTAGATACGTCCCACTGCTGGGCACAGGCCTCCTCTCAGAACAAGAGGGCTTGGGCCATAGTTCCCACGCGGGCCCAGTGCGGATTGGGAACTTCACACGCACCATTGAATTGCTTCGCAGGTTCGTGCAGGTTTCCTCACGATGTTTTCCTTCACCGCAAAGCTCGTGGTAAATTTCAAATGTAATTCCGCACATGAATTTCGAAAAACTCAGTGGTGCGAGCCGGGGTTTGAACCCACGACCCTCTGCTTGAGAGGCGATAGGTCAAACCACTAGGCCACCACGGCTTTTTTTAATTAGATTGTCGGACAAAAATAACGGGTCCCTTTGTATGTAGTTTCAGATACGAAGATAAGGTACCACTTAAGTGGCTCGCCAATATAATTATGTAGTTCTGAAAGTGATTGCGCTTAACGCTTTCGCCGTATGAAGATTTCAAAGTCAAAGTCAAAATATCTAATTTCAAAGTCACAGAATACCGGCGTGAAATAGTAGTTTTGCTACTGTGAGTGGGAGTTACGGAGGCCCAACTCCCCTCCCCCCTCCTCCCTCCCCCTCCCCCTTTAGCCACCCTTTTTAACCAGCAACGCACCCGCAGTCTTAATAATGCTGTAGGTTTCCGTGGGTGGCGTTGATCACTTACCATTAGGTGACCAGCATGCTCGTTCGCCAGCTGTTTGAAATAAAAACAAAATTAGACTATAACAAGCACTTATGAATTTCAACAAAAAATCTTGCTCGCTAATCCTGCCGTGAAGCAGCAGTGCTTACACTGTTGCGTTTCGGCGTGGAGAGTAAGACAGCCGGTGAAATTACTGGCACTTGAAGTATCCCATCTTATAGGCCTCTAGGTTGGCAACCCATCTGCAATACCCCTGGTGTTGCAGATGTTTGTGGGCGGTGGTGATCTCTTACCATCAGGAGACCCACTTACTCGTTTGCCATCAAGTTGAATAAAAAAAAAATCTACTCCGGCGCGGATGCTTAGTGTTGTCGACGTCTATTTTAGATTAATTACCTATCGGCAAATAATTTTAGTACGAAAGTTAACTTAAAATGGTCTAATGTCTGTGTCTAGAGAAACCAGACAGATTCTATGCCGTTATATTATAATTATTATACTAAATTTAAAAATATTATTTATAAATTCGCCGGAATGGTGATGGCGACTGTATACATACTACTCATGTTTCCTACACATGATACTATAACTATATTGTTTATAGGTAGGTAGGTATCTATTTTTTTTTGTGTCCTTGCACGAAACTATTACACTACACTTATATAGGTACACTCATTTATAATTATAATCTAATACAAAAAAACGTAAAAGGTGATCATCTCGCGAAGCGAGCTAAAATGGAAACGTACAGCACCGACGGCAGCATAGGCACAATACACACAACTAAGTTACGTATATTGTGGCACAGGCTTGACTAAAGAAAACTTAATCCTCCTTAAATTATCAGTGTGTGCGTGCGGCGCCATCCGGCGCGCACACTTTTAAGCCGCGCGATGTACGAGTACTTATGTTAGTAGTGAGCCTTCTTGTCCTCTTTTTCTATGTCACTAGCGATCGCAAGCCGCGCTACAAATGGAACATTTGGCCCACGGCATTCTTCCTTACTTAGTTCTTCAGTTAGTTCCCAAACTTCGATGCAAATGGAAGCAGCAAAGTTGCTGGAACGTTCGAGAAGTGCTTCGGGCGGTGTTAACGGTCTGAGTGGCTTTTTAAATGAAATTTATGCACCGTTAAAATAGCTTGACAACAGAAGATAAAGCAAAATCGGAAGTGGCTTTAAGCTAAATCTATCCCAATTACCTAAATATAAAATCAGCTAAAGTCTTGTCGGACTCGCCCAGGATATGGTTCCGTAGCCGTTACGAAACAGAAACCAGTTTACGTCTACATGGGAATTATAATAAAAAAAATACCTTTAAGGTGACCCGGGGCTATTGTAGCTGGGGGGATATTGTATCTGAGCCGTTTGATGGCGTCCTTATGACGCCATGTTTGCCATGTTCATGTGTCTTGTGTGAAGACACAACGTAAAATGGCCGAGAAGAACATGGCGCCCCCAGCTACAATAGCCCCGGGTCACCTTATTTTATTTTAACATTTTGTCGACATAATTGTTACATTATGCAAAATTACAGCTAACTACTACTCTAGCACAAAATATATAGTCTGCTATATATTTTGTGCTAGAGTCCGGGCAGAGGACGGGCAGACAGACGAACGGACGCACACACAGATATAGCGAAAGTATAAGGGTGCCGTTCTTGCCATTTTGGCTACAGAACCCTAAAAGTGCCACCATACATGCCATATATACGTTATGCCTATCCAATTTATTAAAAGTGTAAACAAACCGATTTCATCAAAATTCTTGTATAAACACCCACTGGATCGAATCAATAACACATTTATCTATAATTCGTGTCTTTGAACTAGATGTCTAATCACTTTTTTCACCAAAATTCACTTGATTTCAATATTTATTTTTCATTTGAAAAATCTTCGTCAAAATCTGACGTTATTTCTTGATTGAAACATGTGTATAATCTGTAGTAGCATAGACTAGCGTAGAGATGGTGGAACATTTGACATTTTAAAAATCGATTAATGTGCGGATGACTAAGCGATTTTTATTTACTTTCCTTAAAATTAAAAAAAAAGTTACTGCTTATAATTGAATAAACAGTCTTTGGAATTAAATCAAAAAATACGTTGATTTTTTCAATTAATAAATAATCGATTTACTGAACAGATTACACATCACTAAATGTCTATGGTTGGTTTATCTGTGGTTGGTTTAATGGCGTCTTTGTTTACGCTTGTCATGAATTGGATCGGAATACACTATAATCTTGTAAGCTTTTAGCAACGACCCCGTCGGAAACGAATTTCCTATCAGAAAAGTTGGTTAGGTTAGGTTAGTACTGCGGCCTCACCAGAAAATGAGTTTAATATTTTTCTTGGTAATAAGTTTTATATTATTAACTAAATAATATGAGAATATAAAATATATGATTTGTTATTCTATGATATGAATATATCTAAGCAATAAATTATATTAATAACTAAAATCAATCAATTGTATATTATACTAGCTGGCCCCGCAAACTTCGTTCTGCCTTAAAATCAATTTATATTGTGTTACCTTATTAGCCATGTACTTTTTTTTATAGTGAGGAATCAATGCGAGCACGCAAGCGAGGGAGCAAGCATGCATGCAAGCCAGTATGCAAGTAACCATGCACGCAAGCGAGCATGCAAGCAAGCATGCAACCAAGTATGCAAGCAAGTATGTATGCAAGTAACAATGCATGCAAGCGAGCACGCAAGGAAGCATGTATTCAAGCAAGCATGCAAGCAAGCATGCAAGCAAGCACGCAAGCAAGCATGCAAGCAAGCATGCAAGCAAGCATGCAAGCAAGCATGCACGCTAGCGAACATGTAGGCATGTTACCAAGCATGCATGCAAGCAAGCATGCAAGCAAGCATGTACGCTAGCGAACATGGAAGCATGTAACCAATCATGCAAGCAGGCATGCAAGAATGCAAGCAAGCATGCAAGCATGCACGCTAGCGAACATGGAGGCATGTTACCAAGCATGCATGCAAGCAAGCATGCAAGAAAGCATGCACGCTAGCAAACATGGAAGCATGTAACCAAGCATGCAAGCAGGCATGCAAGAATGCAAGCAAGCATGCAAGCAAGCTTGGAAGCAGGCATGCAAGCTTGGAAGCAGGCATGCAAGCATGCAAGCAAGCATGCAAGAAAGCATGCACGCTAGCGAATATGGAAGCATGTAACCAAGCATGCATGCAAGCAAGCATGCAAGCAAGCATGCACGCTAGCGAACATGGAAGCATGTAACCAAGCATGCATGCAAGCAAGCATGCACGCTAGCGAACATGGAAGCATGTAACCAAGCATGCATGCAAGCAAGCATGCACGCTAGCGAACATGGAAGCATGTAACCAATCATGCAAGCAGGCATGCAAGAATGCAAGCAAGCATGCAAGCAAGCATGCACGCTAGCGAACATGGAGGCATGTTACCAAGCATGCATGCAAGCAAGCATGCAAGAAAGCATGCACGCTAGCGAACATGGAAGCATGTAACCAAGCATGCAAGCAGGCATGCAAGAATGCAAGCAAGCATGCACGCTAGCGAACATGGAAGCGTGTAACCAAGCTTGCATGCTAGCAAGCATGCAAGCTAGCATGCAAGAAAGCAAGCAAGCGAGTATGCAAGCAAGCAAGCAAGCATGCAAGCTGGCATGCAAGCAAGCATGCAAGAAAGCAAGCAAGCGAGTATGCAAGCAAGCAAGCAAGCATGCAAGCGAGCATGGAAGCAAGCAAGTCTACAGAAATCTAGGCTATCTACACTAAATATAATGATGTAGAAAACTTATCTGTTATAATTAAATTCTGGTGATGATGCCGCATATGATGAAATTATTAATTTTCACTACCTAATATATCAGAACAGATTTTTTTGGGTACTTTAAATATATATAATATATATATTAATTTCACCAATGGTATTAATTTCACTTTGCCATTTGCGCAACACAATCCAGCGGCTTCATTTTTGTACTTCAATGCCTTACAATATGGCAAACTGAGTTCATAGATCCAATAGCAACGCATTGGTAGGCACTGTAGTCAATTGTAACATTGTAATTGAAAGCAGCTCGATTAAAACTTATAACATTATTAGCTGCATTCAGCTCACGCACGCGCTCTGCACGGGTTTGTGCTATCCGAATCCTTTCAATTTCATTTCGCTCTTGACGTTGCTGGGCTGTTCGATTACTCTGATAATTAGCTTGGTTTGTAGCATTTCGAGTTCTTCGACCCAAATTGCTTCGCCCTCGTCTTATAGGTGGCATGAGTATAAATAGATTAAATCAAAACACAAAATAAATCATCCAGTCAATGTAAATTGAGGAACGTAAACAAATTTGTTTTTAAATAATTTATTGAATCAGGCGTTACTTTGCGGAGGTCCATATCAATGAACTAAATAATTTTCCTTGCTCACCCGCGACCTTACGATAGCTAAGCTTATGCAAAATATGCGTGTTCATGCAGTTCCTCCACCTCCACACTGTAAGAACACACACAAATCACACAAACCCATCCATCACCACCACCACACTACACTCGTAAGGTCGCGGGTGAGCAAGGAAATTATTTTAGTTCATTTAAATTTGTTTTTGTTATTATTTAGTAGGTAGTATTAAGGTACTACTCATGTCATAAAACTCATTTACTCGGCAATCTTCGTTCCACTTTAAACGAAAAAAGTAGTGTACGAAAAAAATGGAAGAAAACGTCCCTATTTCACACACTATAGGTCCAAACATCTTCCAGCCAAGCAAGCAAGCATGCAAATGCAAAATAAGGGGGATTAATAAAACAAAACGCCTAAATAAAATTGAGTAGCAAACATTCACATCACTCCGCATTTTACTAAAACCCACAGGTGATGCATTAATTACCGCACTTCCATACTCGCATTTTCTTTTTCCCAGCAATTTTTCCAGTTTTTCTCTTCATAAAAACTTTCCCTGGACTTTAACGATGATATGAAAAAAAAAATAGCTGAATTGGTCCAGCCGTTCTCGAGTTTTGCGCTTAGCAACACATTTTACGATTCATTTTTATTTATATAGATTACTTCAATGTAAGTTTTCTGGGTATTGATTATTCTATGAATCAGTAATATCATAAAAAAATACTGTTAAACGAAATTCTATTAAGGTGTTGTCTGTAAAACAACTTGCATTCTTCTAGCTTCTAGTTCATAACAAAAGCCCTACAAAAGGGCTATAATCACAAGTGACAGCGACAACCATATATCTTTCGACCTTTATTCAATATTTACCCTTCAAATGATTTATGTGGACTTCATGGTAATATGCCGACAGCGCAGATCGATCTATCTACGTCACGCTATATCGGATCCTGAATATACTGAATTGTACAAGAACCTAAGTACATGGAAAGAAATCATATCGTATATGGCTTTTGTCAATCCCATTTTTCTTTTCCTTTTCCCGAAATGTCATTTCGGTATGAACACGCTCGCATCTTAATTATTTAAGAAAATATATTCGCGTCTTGCTAAGTCAGTAATTCTACTTGATTTCTAACTACACTTTTTAGGGTTCCGGAGCCAAAATGGCAAAAACGGAACCCTTATAGTTTCGCCATGTCTGTCTGTGTCTGTCTGTCTGTCCGTCCGTCCGCGGCTTTGCTCAGGGACTATCAATGCTAGAAAGCTGTAATTTTGAACGGATATATATGTAAACTATGCCTACAAAATAGTACAATAAAAAATTCTAAAGAATTTTTTTTAGGATACCTCCCATAGACGTAAACTGGGAGTAATTTTTTTTTCTCATCCAATCCTATAGTGTGGGGTATCATTGGATTGGTCTTTTAAAACCATTAGGGGTTTGCTAAGACAATTTTTCGATTCAGTGATTTGTTTGCGAAATATTCAACTTTAAAGTTCAAAATTTCATTAAAATCGAGCGTCTCCCCCTCTAAAATCTAAACCGGTGGGTAGAAAAACTTGAAAAAATTCAGAATGGTAGTAAGTATATCAAACTTTCAAGGAAAACTATAACGGCTAAATTTGCTTGAGAATTATTAGTAGTTTTACTCTTAAATAGCAGCCTAAGGTATAAAATATACCTAAACTTGGAAGATTCCGTATAAAATACGAAATCCTTAGAAAAATATTGCTTAATTTTGTCGTAATGGTTATGGAACCATATTTTGGCCGTGTCCGACACGCTCTTGGCCGGTTTTTAAACTTGTCAGTTGCGGTTCGTGTTTTTGAAGAAAATCAAAACTGCAAACGGCGGCAAGTAATAAAATTATGTACCTAAGTAATATGCAACCTCGCTATGTGATTGGTATATACACAGGTACCGGGTGTGGCCTGTAATATGAGCAAATAATTAAAACATAGATCATACTCCTGGAACTGCACAACATTAGTTCAGCGACTTTTAAAAATAATTAGTTTTTTAATTTTTATTACACTTTTAAGTTTATTCGAAGAAGCAATGTAAAGCAAAATGTTTGATGTTTGTAGCGTGAACAGGCGACGTCAGTTTGTGTTCTAGGATGGCGTACATTGATAGCGG
>NC_133495.1:13280125-13282811 GCF_025370935.1 Choristoneura fumiferana
ACACCTGCAACAAGTCTTCAGGCAGATTCCAAGACTACGGGTCCTCATCAACGAATCAAAGTGCTCATTTGGACAACAGGAAGTCAATTTCCTCGGCTTCATCATCTCAGCAGAAGGTACACGACCTATGGATGACAAGGTACAGACATTATTAGATTTCCCTGCACCCAAGACTGTTGGTGGTCTCGTCGATTTCTTGGGATGCTTAAATTCTACCGAAGATTTGTCCCTCATGCTGCTGACAACCAAGCTCCTCTCAACAATATGCTGGCAGGTCCGAAAATTAAAAGCTCAACTGAACTACTGGAACCCAGACCAGCTGGTTGCTTTCAAAACTGTAAGTCAGTCTAGCTAAAGCTACATTATTAGCTCATCCAGAGGCAGATGCACCGCTGGCTCTTGTAACTGATGCGTCAAGTACAGCTTTGGGCGCAGTTCTACAACAACTAGTACATGATAAATGGCAACCTTTAGCTTTCTTCTCCAAGAAAATGTCACGAACACAGCAGCAATACAGTGCTTACGATCGGGAGTTACTCGCGATATATGAGAGTGTGAAACACTTTAGGTACATGGTCGAAGGAAGACATTTTGTGATTTATACAGACCACAAGCCAATAACGTTCGCATTCCAACAAAAAACAGAAAGTGTTCCCCGAGGCAATTTAACTATTTAGATTTTATTTCGCAGTTCACGACTGACCTGCGACATATCTCAGGAAAAGATAACATCACTGCGGACACACTGTCGCGCATCGAGGCCATCTCCGTGCCACCTGACTTCGACGCCATCGCAGAAGCTCAACAGAGAGACGCTGAGCTGCGAGAACTCATTGCTACCCCATCTACATCTTTACGGTTGGAGAAAATACCCGTGCCAGGTACCAATGTTTACTTATATTGTGACACATCTCAGGCGAAACCTCGTCCTTTTGTCGTTCAAGAGCATCGAAGAAGGATTTTCAATGCAGTGCATGGCCTGTGCACCCAGGAACAAAATCAACAACTAAGCTGGTCACTGATCGATTTGTATGGCCCTCTGTACGGAAAGATTGTCGTCTTTGGACACAAATGTGTGACCAGTGCCAACGCGCCAAAGTGCAGCGGCATACTTCTTCTCCATTGGAAAGGTTCAAATGCCAGGAGAAAGATTTAGTCATGTACACATTGACCTAATAGGCCCGCTGCCTCCATCATCTGAATACAAATATTGTTTCACAGCAGTAGATAGATTTACCCGTTGGCCAGAAGTAAAACCACTTAAAGACATCTCAGCCGAAACTGTAGCTAATGCTTTATTGAAACATGGATCTCACGCTTTGGTTGTCCACAGACTATTACCACTGACCAGGAAGTCAGTTCACTTCACAACTCTTCAAGGCCTTGACAGACCTCTGCGGCATCCAGCTGAGACACACTACAGCATACCACCCAGCAGCTAATGGTATGGTCGAGCGCCTTCATCGCTGGTTGAAAGGAGCTATCATGGCCCACAACGACACGCGCTGGACGGACGTGCTACCAGTGGTGCTGCTCGGTCTACGCAGCGCCGGAAGGACGATCTGAAATGCTCGGCTGCAGAGATGGTGTATGGTGAGCCCTTGCGAATACCTGGTGAGTTCTTTCAAACCACTAACTCTAACACGCTGCAGCCAGCAGAAATTTGTGAGCCAACTGAGAGAGCATATTTCTAAAGTAAAACCAGTGCCTGCATCTAGTCATTGTACAAAGTCAGTTTTTGTACACAAAGATTTAAAAACTTGCACCCATATTTATCTCCGCAAATATGCACTCAGAGGTGCATTGCAACCGCCATACACTGGCCCACATCGTGTTCTCAGTAGAACAGACAAGACCGTCACTATTGAATTATCCAGAGGACCAGTGACCGTCTCAATTGATCGTGTCAAACCTTCCTACTCTCAGAATGACACAGTTCCAACTTACCCTTTTTCTCCTCAGATTAATAGAAATGTTCCTGTCCGTTTACCTACACCTGCACCTCCTGCCCCAGCTCCAGCTCCACTCCTAACTCCAGTTTTCTGCTCCTCGTCCGGTCAAACCACACGGTCTGGCCGACAAGTAAAATTTCCGTTTTTTTCACCAGAACGCTGATTCTCCCAGGGGGGTGGTGTGGCACAGCACTATGCGTCCGCACAGGACTGCCAAGCTTCGCCCCGCACTATGGCCTGCGGGGGAGCAAAGGAGGGGCGGAGAGCTGCCGGCGCTCACGCCGTACGCCGCCAGTTGCCGAGACCTCGCCCGCGCGGAACGCACGCTGCCCTTACTGCTTCTCGCAACGCTCAACTCTCGTACTCACTCGCTCGCTTTCAATTAACGCCTAAATCAGTTTCTCTATCTTGCAATTAATTTACTAACCGCTGTACTCTTATCGAAATTAAATATCCGTAACTCAAGCAACCAAGTTTTCATTCCGACTCGCTAACTACTTATATATAGGGCGTACCCCTATAAAAATGAGTATCATTTTGATCTGAAAACGATATTTAATTTATTACTAGCGATATAAGAACAATTAAGTATATAATATAATTTTACTATTATTCAAAGAAACCAATGAGATAGCTTTATCTTTTCGTTTTACAGTAAAAGTACAACAGAACATTATGAAGTAAACAAACCCTGACATAACGAAAATAAAACACACTTTTTGAATAAATTGTAC
>NC_133495.1:13282911-13293285 GCF_025370935.1 Choristoneura fumiferana
AGAAAGAAATAGACAAAAACAACTTTAATGTATGACGTAATAAGTATATATTCAAACATTAAAACTTAAAACATTAAATTTCCGAAAAAAATAAATCAACATAACATAAAATTAATTACTGTCTTAAATAAGAAAAGAAAGAAAAGTGAACTAAGAAACTATACAAGAACAAAATATTAAAACACTAAAAATATACTTTATAAACAAATGTAATTGGAAGCATCCTATGAGTCCCAACTCTGCTTGCCATCAGATGACCCACCTAGCTTGTCCCCTATTTTATTAAAAATAAAACCCTCAAGTAATAAGTTTAAACTTAATATAAAATCTGTCGTCAAATTCCGTGAGGTACGTGCGCACCATCCAGTCTATCCCGAAAGATTCGGACTGTTTCTGCACCTCCATGCACTCTGCCTGTTGTTGTAGCACTTGAGCTGCAGGCGGTAGCTGCGGAATCAGAGCCAGACTGGATGTTGGCACGCACGACACAGACTGACGACTGGAGCTCATCAAACATGGGGAGGTCGGCGGCAAAGAGTGCTGATGCTCTGCAGGACCCACGAGTACAGCTGGATTACCATTACACGGCTGTGGCTGCTGCAGAGACTGTGCTGAATCCTGAGTTGCCGGGACGTAACCTTTTTTGGCTCTCATCCGTCTGTTTTGAAACCAGATTCTGACTGATTTCTCCGGCAACCCCAACTGCGCAGCCACTAAATGTTGACGAGTACGGTTCGCGAAGTTGTTTCTACGGTAAAACTTTTCGAGAGCGGAAAGTTGCTCCGTCGTAAATTTAGTTCGCGTCCGTTTCGCCTTGGCAGATCCTATGGGTAGTTCTGAATGTTGTTGTTGCGGGTAATCACTCCTCCATTCCGCGTACCCATTGCGGATAATGAAGGGTCCCGGCGTAAATCCCAAAACTTCCGGCAGGTGCTGGAATAAAAAAACTTAAATAAGTATAGTCCGTAAAACTTAATTGTACATACCTAATAATTTTCTATAAATTTTGATTTTACAACTATCTTTACTTCTCTCAGCCAAAAGGGTGCTGTTCGAACTATCACGCAACTGACTGACCAAAGAAGGGCACCGCTTTCTTAGGGCAAGCATTAACTCACTCGGGTGCACAGCTTGGCGCTCGCGCGTATGTGCTCGTTTCATGTCATCTAATAAGCGCTGCATAAGGCGAGTCTTTGCTCTATTAAAACATGACGCCGCGCAGGCGCCCGCGCCGTACACACGCGCAATCAGCAGAGACCCTTATGACAGCTTAAAAATAACTGACGTTGTATTCTGAAAACTTAGCTGATGCACTGCGTATCGTGATAGTGCAAAAAGTATTCTAATCCTACCATCGTAGTAGCGCACCATACGGTCGCTACGGCTGCGTAAAGCTGACAAGAACACACACGTAGTAAAAACACTTTGAAAATATCTGTAGGAATAAATAATTCTTACCAAGTTGTTGTTGTTGGAGTAGCAATTTTCCATGTTGAGTGGACAAGTTAAATTGTGTCAGGTATTCCTAGCTGTGCAATTGCTGAGGTCCTTATGGCAAGTGATGTCTCCTAGGCTTACTCGGTTTTATATGGCGGGTTTGCTATAATAATTGCTTTTGTAATTAGCTCGCAGTCCCTTCTTTCATATTTGTGTACGCAAATCGAGTTTTTTTTTTATTTTCACTAATTAATTTAGTAATTTGTCGTTTGACTCATCTTATTGTAATTTATATTATTATTATTATTTTTCATTAAAAGGCATGTTAACAACGAGCACAAGGTTTTAGTACCGAAGGGTTTCCCAGAGATAAGACCAATGAGATCTTTCATCCGAAATCCCCAAAATATATACAAAAAATTGCTCATTTAAAGGTATAAGATTTATATAATAATGCGATGTAACAATTACACTTGCTTTTAAAATTTAGTAAAAAAACTAGTAGTTGTTGTAGGTCCAACCAATTAGAACGATAAAAAAATCGGGTTGAATGCTCAGGACTCAGGACCTCAATTGCCATGCTAATATACTTAGCACGTTTACTTATAGCCAAGAGATACATATTCGAATCCTGCCTGGCGCTACCAAAATACTTTTTTGTTTACGTTCGTGTACTTCGTACACTAAAAGGTTCCGACTTCCGACGCATGCGTTAATAATCTCCGTAGTTATATTCTTTTAATTTAAAACGTAACATTTTTGTACGTAACGTAACGTAACATTTTTGTAGCAACCAAGATTTTCCTGATTTATCAAATTTATGTCTTCCCAAATTTATGTAGTTTGTGTTATAACAAGTACCTACTAACCTACGTTAATGAGAAATTGTGTAACTTTTTACTAGTAAATGAGTAATTATTAAAATCTGTTTTGTTGTTCCACTGATCATTTAATTTTGGATAGAAAATAAACAAATAAACGAACAAACAAATATGTTCCCTTCTTCATTCTATTGTTATATTTGTTTATATAAATAGATAGGTAGATAAGTGACCACAATGATTTAAGGTACACTTTAGTTGCTACAAATATATTTAAAAACCGGCCAAGTGCGTGGCGGGCCACGCGCAGTGAAGGTTAATTATTAATTAACTCTTGGCTGTAACAAAAATCTGCACTTTTAAGCATAATGTTATAGAAACCTATCTCTAAATCGAAAAATAGTCCTTGCAACTTATATTTTTCTTTTCATGTTTTTACTATCCAACGATACCTAGGGTTTAAACGAAAAAAAAAAACATCCAGACAGACAAATATTGGCGTCAAATTTAAAACACCCCCTTTTTGCAGCGGGGTTAAAAATCTGAGGTGCGTACCTCGAATCAAAGCCGCAGGCAAAGGCACTAGAAGATAAATACCTATCTAAGAGCATTCAAGCCCTTTTTGTGGTCATTCTAAATATAACAACTAGCCGTTATTCGGGACGCCGTCCGGTTAGAATTCGTTTATCGCTATCCCGGGAACTAATCAATTTTCCGGGATAAAAACTATCCTATGTCCTTCTCCGAGACTAAAACTATGTGTACACCGAATTGCATCTAAATCGGTTTAATTGTTTTAACGTGATGAAGTAACAAATAAACATACAAACAGACTTACAAACTATCGCATTTATAATAATAGTGGGAAAGTGGGGTTATAAATACATACAAACAATATAATAATAATTCCCATTTTACCACATAAAAGTAATAAATAAAAACTAATACAGTCAGCTGCAGAGCTGCGCCTCTGATTTTATGCTTACTTAGTACAGATAAAGTAGCAGGAAAAAAGTAATTTAGTTTTTTTATGTCTCGGTAGATGTGCTGTACTTGTTTAAAACATGCTAACGTTAGGTCACTTTAGAATTTATTTATTTGATGTTAATTTTTGTATGCATGAAAATAGAGAAATAAAGACAGAAGAGTTCAATTATCTAAAGTACAAACACAGTACCGACTTTCACTGGCCTGTAAAGAGTTTGTCATGGTCCATCGAATCGGATTGCTTAAGGGTTTTAGTTTCGTAGTTCAAATGGGTTGTGAGCTAATCTTCGCATCGTTCCCATAGTGTCAGTGGATCGCTGTCCAGAGGGAATTATTGAGAGGCATCAAACAGCGACGGTGTTGCCATCAATTGGTAGTAAGCTGAATCACAAACATTTGTGTTGCCAATAGAACAGCGAAGAGGGCGCTAGTGAGCACGTCACAGCATATCAAATGGAAGTTTTTGATGCATTGTGTTGAGTGAGTTGTCAACGAGCAAACTGTAAGTACATTGATATTATTTGGTACCGAAGTTCAACCTTATTATAAAGAAGTTCAAAACTTTAAAATTAGTGGAAGTTCATCAAAACAGTTCAACATTTTCAACTTTATTTCTATGGAGTTCTAGACTTAGTGTATTATAGAATTAAAATTAACTTGTAAAATTTAGATGCAGTAGATTTGGGACTTAGAATAGTTTGAGAAAAAACGAAGGTACGGGGAATCCATGCCGGATTTCACCTAAGTCCCAATAATTTCAAACACTTGTAATTTTTTTCAAAAAAAATAACATTTCAATTTTTCTAAGTGTTTGACAGGTATCTTTAAATTTCGTTTTAATCTGAAGATTGTTTACATTTTGTCGTTTTAATTTAAAGTTGTGATGTGACTTGTTCGTTTGATTAAGCTATTTTAATTTAATATTGTAACAAAATAGTCTGTTTGGATTTTACTGTTTGTTCAAAACATGGAGTCGTTAATAACTTTTCAAAATGATTTTTCGAATCGCATAACTAAGGCAAGAATTAATTTTAAAAAGACAAGTAGGGAACGTATAACCGAACGTTATGTGGAAGGCAGGTTACAGTCGTTGGAACAGTTGTGGCAGGATTTTAGGCAGGGACATAAAGAGCTGCTGCAAAAAGTTGATTCCAAATTATTAAAGGATGAAGAGTATATAAAAAATGATGTTTATGAACAAACAGAAGATCATTATATGAGTCATATGTGTGAATTGAAGGATATTTTAGAAATATTTAAAGTCAAAGTTCAACCAGGTCAATCTAATGTTAACAGTGAAGGTGGGAACAAGTCTTCTCTCGTCAAGTTACCGAAAATCAGCATTCCAATCTTTTCAGGAAAATATACAGAGTGGCCTACTTTTCGAGATTTGTTCGTATCTATGATCCACAGTAATAAAGATTTGGATAACGTTCAACGGCTGCAATATCTGAAAGGTTACTTGACCGGAGAAGCTGAGCAATTGATTCGGTACACACCTGTCACTGACGCAAATTATGAACAGTGTTGGAAACAATTGGAAGATCGCTACAGTAACAAAAAGTATCTTTCACACTGCATTTTGAAACGTTTGCTCAGTCAACGTAACTTAACTAACGAGTCAGCAAGTTGTTTGAAAGAGTTAATGGATACGTCATCCGATTGTTTAAGTGCGTTGCAGAATTTAGGTATCGATGTTTCGACGTGGGATATAATTGTAATCCACCTACTTTCACTCAAACTAGATGCCGAATCTCGAAAGCAGTGGGAATTACATGTAGCAACTGATGTGTCATCAGATTCGTTGCCGACGTTCAAAGAATTCCAAAGGTTTTTAACCAATAGATATCGAGCATTGGAATTCATTGAACCGAAACATGTAAACAAACCAAACACATTCAATTCAAAGGTGTCTACCAGTAATAAGGTGAACCACACTAAGGTGTTACATGCAGCTAATGTTGTTAAAATGCGTTGTGAATACTGTAGCGAGGAGCATAAATTATGCTATTGTAAAAAGTTTGCCAGCCTGGACTATGACAAGAGACACGAGTTTGTTACTAATAACAGAATGTGCTTTAACTGTTTAGGTAGCAACCACGGGGTGAGATTTTGTCAAAAAGCCACCAGCTGTAAAATCTGTAAGAGAAAACATCATTCCTTGCTCCATCCACAGGGTACTCCAAATGGTAATGCGTGTAGTTCAAGTGGTACAAGTAGTTCAGGTCAACCAATTGGAGAAGATGGAGAAAAGGCTAGTGGGAGTTCAAATACGGGATGTCGCCATTCCTCAAATGAAAACACACCGGTTGTATCTTGTTTCTCAAAAGGGAAATTGAGTAAGCATACATTATTACCGACGGCAATCGTGAATGTTGAATCAAAAACCGGGCAGTATAGATCAGCCAGAGCTCTACTGGATCAGGGTTCACAAGCCTCATTTGTAACAGAAGCTATAGTTCAAGGGTTAGGCTTGAAGAAAACATCAGCTAACCTAACTGTTACTGGAGTTGGAGGTGATCAACGATCAATTTTGTCCAAGGCAGTAGTAACACTAAAGATCCAGTCACTGACGGATCCAAACTTCAAAATGGAAGTAAAATGTTTTGTTCTAACAAACATAACAACTGTACTCCCAGAGAGAAAAATGGAAGTTCCCGACTGGGTACAATTGAAAGGTTTGTGTCTAGCGGACCCAAGTTTTGATTCTCCCAACAAAATAGATATTTTATTGGGAGCTGAGGTCTACAGCCAGATCATAAAAGACGGAGTACTAAAAGGTCCTGTAGGATCTCCTGTTGCTCAGTGCACAGCACTTGGATGGATATTATCTGGCTCGATGGGTGCCGCAGGCACAGAGAACAAAATATCAGTTTTTCATGCGCAAGTGGATGAGAATGAAGTAATAAAACGATTTTGGGAGTTGGAAAATGATTTTTTATTAAATATGCCAATTTTAACAAAAGAAGAAAAAAGATGCGAAGAAATCTTTTCAGCCACGACCCATAGAGATGAAGATGGTAGATACATAGTGAAGTTGCCGTTTCGTGATGATGATGCAACCTGGAAAAATGGAAATTCTCGTGAAATTGCAATAAAAAGATTGAAGTCATTAGAAAAAAGGTTTATAAAAGACAAAGTACTAAAGGAGAGATATACTGAAGTAATAAATGAATACTTACAGCTAGGTCACATGGTGCAAGTACCGGAACAAGAACTTAATAAAGATTCAGTCTATTTACCGCATCATGCAATAGTTAAGGAAGATAGGACCACAACCAAGGTCAGGGTTGTTTTCGATGCGTCCTGCAAGAACGAAAATGGTGTTTCGTTAAATAACAATCTAATGATTGGACCTAGGTTGCAACCGGACTTGCGGCACTTGATTATAAGTTGGAGGAAATATCCAGTATGTCTGATTGCTGACATTGTTAAGATGTACCGAATGGTGAAGGTCGCAGAAGAAGATTGTGATTTTCAACGTATAGTCTGGAGAAATGACGCTGAAAATAAAATACAAGATTACAAACTGCTTACTGTTACCTTCGGTACAGCTTCAGCTCCATACCTGGCAGTTAAGGCTTTAAATCAAGTTGCCTTAGATCATAAAGAAGCTTACCCAATAGCAGCAGAAAGAGTCGCAAAGGAATTTTATATGGATGATCTAATGACTGGCTGTCAAACAATAGAAGAGGGTATAAGACTATATACAGAGATGAATGCACTTTTAAAGGAAGGTGGATTCATTCTACAGAAGTGGTCTAGTAATGAAGATGAGTTATTAAAAATTATAAATCCAACAGAAAAAAGGGAAGAGATAAAACAAAACAAAACGTTAGAACAAAAGCAGGATAATATAGTAAAGATTTTAGGACTCACCTGGAACAGAAGTCGCGACGAATTCCAATACTCGGTGAAACTACCTCCGTTGTCCGCACCTGTAACAAAAAGAAAAATAATATCAGATGTTGCTAGATTGTTTGACCCACTTGGATGGATAGCTCCATGCGTGATTAAGGCAAAAATATTCATACAGCGATTGTGGATAGCGGGGACGGAATGGGACGAGGAACCACCAACAAGTATTTTAGAAGATTGGTATACTTACCGAGAAGAATTAACGCAACTTATCGACTTCCGTATTTCACGATGGATGTTCACAAAGGAAAATGATGCAGTTACTGAGTTACATGGTTTTTCTGACGCATCCAATGTGGCTTACTCCGCGGTTGTATACAGCCGAGTAATAGATGCACACGGAGAAGTCCATGTTGTTCTAGTTGGCGCCAAAACCAGAGTGGCACCAGTTCGACAAATCAGCATACCGCGTTTGGAACTATGTGGTGCGGTTTTGCTGACCAAACTGTTGTTAGAGATTGCTAATGTTCTGAACATCCCTCGGAGCGACGTACGAGCTTGGACTGATTCGACTGTTGTGTTGGCATGGTTAAACAAACATCCAAGCAATTGGAAGACGTTCGTGGCCAATCGAATATCTGAAATTCACTCCACTTTGGAACCCTCACAGTGGGCTCATGTTCCATCAAAAGACAATCCAGCCGATTGTGCTTCGCGAGGAGTCCAGCCTTCAGAGCTTGCTGATTTAGAGCTATGGAAATACGGTCCAAGGTTTCTGTGGAATAAAGAGGATGATATACCTCCTAGTAAATGGCTTTTTGGCAGAATTCTCACCAAACATCCTGGCTCAGACGGACTAACTAGAGTGGTATCTTTGAAATGTAAGAATTCAATTTTAAAACGTCCAACTTCCAAGCTTTGTGTTCTACCTGTTAATGTGTAGGTAAGATTGTTAGTGTAGTAATTAATAGTATGTTATTCTATGCCGTCAGTGAATTTGTTATTTGAAGTTAAGTTCAGATTTTATTTACGTTATGATTATAATTATAAGGTTTATGTTATGATCTTCACCAAGATCAGAGAAGTCAATGTTGCTATGGTGGGCGGTTAGTAAGGACATTCTGTCCTTGGTGGGCGGTATGTCCAAACTGTATTTAGGTTTGAAGTAATTTAGTTTTTTTATGTCTCGGTAGATGGTGCTGTACTTGTTTAAAACATGCTAACGTTAGGTCGCTTTAGAATTTATTTATTTGATGTTAATTTTTGTATGCAAAAAGAGAGAAAGAAAAGATAGAAGAGTTCAATTATATAAAGTACAAACACAGTACCGACTTTCATTGGCCTGAAGGAGTTTGTCCAATGCTTACTTAGTACAGATAAAGAAGCAGGAAAAAAGATTAAATTAAATATAACTATATCACACAAATCAAAAAAAAAATTAAATTCACTGGCTCTGTGAGCTGTGCACCTCGCAAGTCTAGAGTCACGAATTTTTATATTTTCAACCGTCATAGCTCATAGGTAAATAAAGTCATATTTATTTATTTACTGCTTAACAAATAAAAAATAAGTAGGTAAATATACTGACTGCAGCCGACTAAGCTTAGTTTCAGTTTTCTACGCTTGAAATTAGACTTGCACTTGACTGAGAAGAACATAAAAAGCTAGTCTTAAATCATGTGTATTATGATGCTCACTGCCAATTTAAGGGTGATAATGATAAGGAAATACTGTCTACATGTACCAAATGGGTTTTAATTTTTTATACCTAATTATCTTTCTAGCGGAAATTCAATTAAATTAAGTACTTCAAATTAATTTCAACTTTTCTCGAATATATTATTTGAATGCACGTCAACAAATATTTTTGTTTCCTTAATTGTTTTGTAACGATAAAGTTAATTTCAAACTTTGTTATTATGAAATGTCAACGCATCCATAGACATTTTTAGTGATTAAAAAACAGTTATATTCCTAAATACGAGTTTGATTTCGATAAAGCTGAGGCGTGTTGTCCTAACGCGCTAACGTTGCGATCGCATTCACCATCTCTTTCTACCGTAATTCTAACACACGTGTGGCAGAGAGAAAGAGGGCTCGAATTACAGTGGCACAGTAGGAAGCAATCATAATGAGCCTAGTACATTTCCATAGTAATGTATGTAATGGATTTTTTATAAAATTTAATTTCTAATGTTTAATTTTTTTTAATTGATTGCAATTACACGGCGCATAAGATAAAATCTTGCAAAATAAATTAAACGCACTTCTAGCGGTTGATGACTGCCTAGCAATGACGTCACGCGGTAATATAATGACGCAACCCCATCGAATGAATTAATTTTATTTTAATGCTATTACTTTTACTGATGGCTAATATGGCAAAGGCTTGTGAGCACTGACTACGCGATCGCGATATGTACATCCATCAAAAAGTTACATCTTTGGAAATCCTTAAACAAAAACATAATCATTTCAAACACTAACTCCACTTGATAGATGTCTATTAACCCTTTTCCAGGCTTTAGTGCATATAGCGACCCATAAATGTATACCTTCTTAAATTTTACAATGTGATACAAAATCAATTGAAAGTCGTTTAAAATTATTATTCATTTATAAATTATCCCTCATACCTATGTGAAACCGTGTAAAACTATGATTAATTTTGCTATAGCGTATCTCAACTACTTAGTAGGGCCTGGAGTAGAATTTTAGTCGTTTCGATTGAATTATTAATAGTTGATGTATATAATATATTAGTTGAAGCCGTAAATAAGATTGAATAATTAAAACCGTGGTGGCATAGTAGTTTAATCTATAGCCTTTCAAGCAGAGGATCGGATTCAACTCCTTTCTCACCTGTGAGGTATTCTAAATTCATGTGCGAAATTACATTCGAAATTTACCACGAGCTTTATGGTTAAGGAAAACATCGTGTGGTGACAAATCTACTAAATTTACAAAAAAAACGTATCTTTGATGATACTTTGATGGTCCCCCAAGTATGGCTTATCTAACGTACCTACCTACCTACCTAGTCTATAACTATTAGTGTTGTAATGATATTATATAATATAATATAATAAATTATAATATAATATAATATAATATAATATAATATAATATAATATACTATAAATATAATATAATAATCATTCATATAATATAATATATAATAATATTTAAATGCGAAAGTTATTAAATCTGTTTGTTTGTTTTTGTTTGTTTACTCCATCACGTCTAAACGATTGAACAGAGTTAGATGAAA
>NC_133495.1:13295614-13347321 GCF_025370935.1 Choristoneura fumiferana
CGTTCAGTGGAAGTGTAGACTGCTTCCACCGTCATAAATTAAATAATAATAATAATAATTTAATTCTGAACTTTACATTACAGGTGGGGGACCTTGTGCATGTCCGCCCGGATTGCTACCACCATCGTGCTCGCTAATCCTGCCGTGAAGCAGCGGTGCTTGCACTGTTGTGTTTCGGCGTGGAGAGTAAGACAGCCGGTGAAATTACTGGCATATGAGGTATCCCATCTTAGGCCTCTAGGTTGGACGTAGCTGCAATACCCCTGGTGTTGCTGATGTTATGGGCGGTGGTGATCACTTACCATCAGGAGACCCACATGCTCGTTTGCCATCCAATCGAATAAAAAAAAAAAAGTAACCATTAAGATTTTGGATTCCGAAGGCTACTCATGTACCTACTAGGGTGGAACCATTTAATGATTTCCTTGACAATGTAACTGTATTTTAATATTTTTGGAAATAAACAAATTTGTATTTTGTATTTAATTTGTGAAGTCATTTTTTGTCAATGGCAAAGGCTGTAACTTGTATGGAATAGTTAGAAAATATATAAGATTTATTTTTATTTCTAACTATTTCACTTATGGTCGTAAACTATCAAAAACTGACGGCCGTAGCAACCCTACGATTGTGGCGGGTATAATTAAACAAATAGTAAATAAGGAACGCTTGACAGCATAGCCAAGTCTCAACGTATCCAATTTATTTTATTTCTCAATTAAATTATTTTTAGTTCGTAAAACGACAAAAAAAAACGTCAAATGTGTTCTGCACCGTGGGAGCGGATGAAAAAGTATTTTTTAGAATAACTAGACAACACGAACAGGCCATTCTTAGGGTTCCGTACCCAAAGGGTGCCAACGGAACCCTATTACTGAGACTCCGCTGTCTGTCTGCCCGTCACGGGGCTCTATCTCTTGAGTCGTAATAGTTAGACACTTGAAATTTTCACAGATTATCTATTACTGTGGCCTCTATAACAAAAAATACTAAGAACCGAATAAAATAGATATTTAACCCCGTAAGGGTCCCATACAACAAACTTGATTTTTGCCGTTTTTTTGCTAATGTCTAATGTTGTTAGACAATGCTACGGAACCCTTCGTGCGCGAGTCCGACTCGCACTTGGCCGTTTTTAATTTTTTTAACAAGTTTGGAAATAATCATTATAAATGCTATTCACTGTGGCGTAATAAGCCATGGTGGCCTAGTGGTTTGGCTACTAGCAGAGGATCATGCTTCAAACCCCGGCTCGCACCTCTTGAGTTTTTCGAAATTCATGTGCGCAATTACATTTGAAATTTACCACGAGCTTTACCGTGAAGGAAAACATCGTAAGGAAACCTGCACAAACCTCCGAAGCAATTCAATGGTGCGTGTGAAGTTCTCAATCCGCACTGGGCCCGCGTGGGAACTACGGCCCAAGCCCTCATTCTGAGAGGAGGCTGTGCCCAGCAGTGGACGTTATTAGATGGTTATGATATGCCTACGGTTTTTTTTTTGTCTGATTGAGAATGTGGTGACTGGTAGGTCATATAACTAACTAAGACCTACCGAATATTTTTTTAGCTTTAGTGCATTATCTACCTACATCATTTTTTTTTATTCGAATGGATGGAAAACGAGCAAGTGGGTCTCCTGATGGTAAGAGATCACCACCGCCCATAGTCACCTGCAACACCAGGGGGATTGCAGATGCGTTGCCAACCTAGAGGCCTAAGATGGGATACCTCAAGTGCCAGTAATTAGTAGTGGTAGTGCCTTTATTATCTTTAGTTTTAATAAAACTATTTAGCTTACAAAGTTTTTAGTTATTTTTGAACTAACGTTGTTACACCTAGTGCCATCCACGAAGACGCGTGATTTTGTCAAAATTAGACATTAATGACATTGTAATAAGAGTCACGGCACGCGTCATCGTGAATGACTCTACCTATACTCAACTTATTCAGGGGTCGGACAAAAAGTGCCGATGACTTCAAACCACTTATAGGATGGTTTCAAATAGTATTTTTGATTTTCATGAACAATTATCACTTGTCATTTACCAACCTCTTTATTAATCTATTATATATCTTTATATATATCGTTTACGATATGAAATTTATTTTATTCAATGAATTCCATTGATTTATTTACGATTATTGTTACTTCATCAATGCTACTTTGTTACTAGTTGTCACGCGGAAGTTTAAATAAAACATCATCTTGTGTGCAAGATTACGTCATTTTATCGTCATCCGCACTTTTTGTCCGTCCCTTGCTTATTACCGTTGTGTCCAACGTTTTGAACTTCGCGCATCAAAGTTTAGGCAACACCTAACCTGATACCTAACAAACACCCAAACTAACACACAGGGCCTTCCACGAAATGGGCTTTCAGTTTCAGCATGAAACAACTTTGATGGAAAAACTTATTTGGAGTTAAGATGAAGGTACGTGACGGACTTTAAAACTAGGGTTGTAGCGGAGGCGAAGAGTTACAATCTCGTGGCGGAGGTGAAATTGAAGGGGAAAAATATCAACTCATTATTTATTAAAAAGAATGGAAAGTCAAAAATGTCTAATTCGAATAGGTATAAACCTGCTCTACTACTGGAAAAAAGTGTACTATAATAGGTAGGTATGTACATAGGCATACTACGAGTACCTACTAACAGAACTAGTGAACAATAAACTATGCAATCAGTAATAATCTAAGTTAATAAATTGCTAATTGCATTTCGCAAATATCAACACAACAAACAACTTTTATTATTTTGTTAGAACAGTGACTCTCCATCACTTGTTGGTACCTACTCGTGGGTGGGTGTGATCACTTTCCATCAGATGACCCGCTTGCTCGTTGGCCTCCTATCATAAGAATATTATAAAAAAACGTTTTCACCGAGCGATAATGTAAATAAACCTCCATTACAACACCACAAAGTTTACGGAGCCGGATGAAGAAGCGGAGGTACAATTTCTTGTGGAAGTTCCGAACGAAGGCGGAGGCGAAGTTCCATTACAACCCTATTTAAAACTCCATAGTAAAGTAAAGTAGTAAGGTAACGGCGCCTATTACCGGGGGTATCGAAATCGACGGCCATCACCGCGGCAATTTAAATTACGCATTTTATATTCAAACCGATAGATTTCTTAAAAAATATATTTTACACGATAAAACCTTATTTAGTCGACTCACGGATCTATGAGCGCTAGTGTATGTGAATGAATCAAAGATCTCCCAATTCATGATTTTCCGAAATGGCACCGACGGAAGAGGAATTGCTATACTAACGCGTGACACCACATACAAGCAGACTCGAATCTTATTTAGTGTTTTACAAAATAGTTATGGCAATTGAACTAATGTTATGGTTTTTAAATGGCTTTTTATAGTTTTTGTACGAGTTCTGAATACTTTATGTATATTTTTTGGCCGGGAAATACGATTAAAATGGAAAATGAAATACAGCGGCGATAGGCGCCATTTTAACTGTTGATTGTAATACCGTGGTATACCACGGTAATAGTTAAAGTGGTGATTTTGATTCTTCATGTTTTATTTTTGGTATGAATTATCGTTTATATAATTTGTTACAGTTATTCCAATCTTGATCTATTCACGCTTTTAAAAAACTATTTCCGTGGTATGAAAAGTATTAACAAACTCTTAATTTTTAACAAAAACTTCAATACTGAATTTGTAATTTATTGAATCAGGCGTTACTTTGCGGAGGTCCATATCAATGAACTAAAATAATTTCCTTGCTCACCCGCGACCTTACGATAGCTAAGCTTATGCAAAATATGCGTGTTCATGCAGTTCCTCCACCTCCACACTGTAAGAACACACACAAATCACACAAACCCATCTATCACCACCACCACACTACACTGACGCGTTTCGAACTCAAACAGAGCTCATCTTCAGAGTGACACAGTGAGTGAGTGAGTGAGTGTTCATCTGCATGAACACGCATATTTTGCATAAGCCTTAGCTATCGTAAGGTCGCGGGTGAGCAAGGAAATTATTTTAGTTCACTGAATTTGTAGTTTCTATAGAAACGTTATTTTGGCAAGTTGTTTAAATATTGCGATGAAATTTTATATTTACTTACCAGTTATGTAATTTTGGTTACATGCCAAGGATGTAATAAGTATTTTTGATTTGTAATGCAAACACAACTCTATCCTATTGTTTGTATGGGTCGGAATTAGATTTTAAAATACTCCAAATTAAGCCATTAACGATGGTATGATCGCATAACCTCGGTAATAGAAAGTATGGGAATCTATTACCGACCCATTCAATCGTCTTTGGGTCGGTAATAGGGTTCTCAAGGAAGTACCTATTACCGAGTGACATTTTATTTTTCTGTTAAAATAATTCACATTTAGGGTACCGTAAGTGCAGATTTTTTTGATAAATTGTGACTTTTACTCAGCATGCATACATCAAACTATTACTGCTGGCATAAGCATAAAAAAATACAGTGGGCTGGATACACTATTCGAATCATACTTTAGTTTTTTTATTTAGTTTTCTCAAAAAAAAAATTGGTGTACAATATAATATACAGAACCAAAGCCATTACCTTTTTTTAATCCTCGGTATTAAGTTCCAAATCATGAGTCGAATTCCTTTTACCGATGGTAGAAAATGGCTGTTTTTTATGCCTCGGTAATAGAAGCTCAATTCGCGGTAATAGAATCACAGCCTGTCCATTACCACGGTAATAGAAGATTTGGGTATTTTTATTTCAATAATTATTTTATCAAATACTAATAACTAAAACAAGCCCAAAAAGTTACGACACTGAAAGTTCAATAAACGCTCTTAAATAAAAAATATTCTCGTTTGTTAAGGAGCTTTGATACCCTTAATTTTTGGGACTCATTTGAAAACTTCCTTAAGTACCACGGTAATAGGCGCCGTTACTTATGGTCACTTTTATATTTTGCCGAAGGAACTATATAGCTTGGCTGGTTACCGTGGAATTCTGTGGAAAAAACTCATTTACTTGCTGTCAGCGATGCCTGATTAGTTTAGTTATCAATTTCATATTCTATGACCAGTGCGTTTTATTACTAGATGAAAAATAAATGCAGATAAAAAACATTAAAAGTACAGTAAGGTACTTGGCGCAGCAACTTCTCATTGCGTCGGGACACTAGATTACATCCTCAGTGAGTTAAGTAGTATTATAAAAAAACATCCATCTGTGAGTCGCACTTGTGTACTGAGGGTTCCCGACAGAGGCAAAACTTTTTTTTAAAATTTCAATTTATTTTTGTTATTCTGTACTTTGGCACGTATAAATAATTTCTTTCTTTCTTTCTTTCAAAAATATACACAATATCGTCTGAAAAAAATTAAACTATGTTCTTGTTTTAGTTCATAAAGTACATCTGCTGACAGACAACTTAAAAAAAGGTTTAATTTTCTCCCTAAGGACGACTCACATTTGACAGGTTTTTATTATTTTTTAATATGAAATATATTTATCTCTACTATTATTCCGAGTTTGAGGTTCATATGCTTAAACGAAAAATAAATATTTATTTATTTTATTTTTATCGTTAGAAATACACATTATGTAAGGGTACAAGTTTCTTATTCCTGTGACAGACAGACAGACAGATGTAGCAGCATAACGACAATAACAGGGTTTCGTTTATCACCCTTCGGTTACGGAATACTAAAAAGACATTGGGATTATTATATATATTCCGCCGTAGAGCCTTTAAAGGTTTGCAGGATCGCGGGAGCCTATAAATAGAGCCTACAGGACTCGTCTCTTGCACACGCTCCCACACCGTTCATTGAACACCATTTAATTATATCTGTCGCTTAAAATGCGCTTTTTTATTATACTAAGCTTGGCGGTCTTTGCAACAGCATCGCCAACCAGAAACGCCAGAAACGAAGAAGATGCTAAAATAGAAACTGAGTCTACCGGCGATTCAAAAGTGGAAGTTTCATTTGAAAGGACAAAAGATGGATTCCCGAAAATCATCGTCGATTTAAAAGATAAACAGGAAGAAAACAAACATAAGGACCCAGTGATTGCAGAAGGTAAAGAAGTCGAAGAATTAGCAGTAAAAAAAGATGATATAAATGTTAAGGAATCTAGAGAAGTTGAAATTGACAAAGCGGGAGAAAAAGGTGAATCACGTAGCACCATTCATGTGCATACACCAAGCGCGCCGCAAATAAACATTGCACCTGCTAGTACTAACATTGCGCCTAATAGATATCCTATGCCAACACAATCTAGGCCCGGTTATGGGCAAGCGGGATCCTACGGGCAAGTACAAACTTACGAGTCTAATAACAAGAAGAAGAAAGAAAGTAAAGACAAACCGTACAACCAGGTTAATGTTTACGTGTATTTCCCAAAAGAAATGATGGAAATGGACGACAGCGAGATGAGTGTGAACCAGTACAATTACGATGACGGAACCAGTTCGTCAACGGTTGTGTCAAATGCATTTAGACAACAGCAGAAAAAACAAGATTGTCCCGTCGGATTTGCAAGGATCAAGGGAGTTTGCCTTGAAATTGATAGTAGGAAAAAGCGTGTACTGTAGAAATACAAATCACTAATGTGAATGTAATTATTTGTAGGCTACAGGCAAATAAAAGACAACTAAACGATCACTTTTTCATTGTTCATTTATTTGGAAACCCATATGAACTGAGGAAACTTTTTGAATCAGCTCCTCTGTCTGTCAAGAGCCTTTATATGTATGTACGTAAACTTTTTATTGCATATCAAAATAAAAATACAAATAAACAGAGGGATACAAAGGCGAGCTATCCTTATGAAGGGATCTCTTCCAGCTAACCTAGTTAGGAGAAAACATTTGGTTATATAGAGGATAAGCAGATAGTGAAATTTACGTGCGGTAAAGAGACAAAACAGAAATACTCAAAAGAGAGAAAATTATTAACATTATTTACATTAAAACCAACATAAAACAAAAGCAGTGGCGGATTTATGTTTTTTAGGAGTGTAGGCCACTTTATATCCGCCCTATGTAACTTTCTAAAATAATTTTCTCGTTGAAATCTGCCGCCCCTAGGCCGCCTATACGGCCTATTGACAAATCCAGGACTGAACAAAAGAACATATTACAAACAATTACAAAAGCGAAAGACAGTCTCATCTCAGGTGTCAGGTGTGTGTCTTTGTGACCGACGCGAGAGCGAAGCGCCACCATTTCACTAATTAATGCGTCTAGACACTACATGCCAATATTACAAGTTAAACGAAAGCGTGTAATGAATATCACTATGTTTTCTATCACCAAAAAGATCATAGTAAATTTCAAACGTAACGCACTTAAATTCCGTAAACTTGGAGGTGCGTGTCCGGGCTCGAACCTACGACCCTCTGCTTGAAAGGCCATAAGTCAAATCAAATAGGTTAAGTACTAAGCCTTTTTATAATCATCATCCCAGCCTATATACGTCCCACTGCAGGGCACAGGCCTCCCCTCAGAATGAGAGGGCTTGGGCAGTAGTTCCCACGCGTGCCCAGTGCGGATTGGGAACTTCACACACACCGTTGAATGGCTTCGCAGGTTTATTATACAGGTTTCCTCACGATGTTTTCCTTCACCGTAAAGCTCGTGGTAAATTTCAAATGTAATTCCGCACATGAATTTCGACTGCCTGCTTCACGGCAGGATTAGCAAGCAAGATGGACATGAGTTTCACTATACGGGTTGCCTAACGATAATTTTTTTTTAACAAAAAAATTGATAAGATGATAAGAGATCACCACCGCCCATAGACACTTGCAACACCAGAGGTGTTGCAGATGCGTTGCCAACCTAGACGGGATACCTCAAGTGCCAGTGACTTCACCGGCTGTCTTACTCTACACGCCGAAACACAATGCAAGCTCTGCTACTTCACGGCAGGATTAGCGAGCTTGGTGGTAGCTATTCGGGGGACCTTGCAAAAGGTCCTACCATATGCAATTTTTTTTATACGACTGGATGGCAAACGGGCACGTGAGTCTCCTGATGGTAAGAGATCACCACCGCCCATAGACACCTGCAACACCAGGGGTATTGCAAACGCGTCGCCAACGTAAAGGCATAGATGGGATACATCACGTGCCAGTAATTTCACCGGCTGTCTTACTCTCCACGCCGAGACACAATAGTGCAAGCAATGTTGCTGCACGGCAGGATTAGCGAGCAAGATGAATGATGATGATGATGAGGATTAGTGATGATGGGGGCCTATGCCCAACAGTGGATGTCATGGCTGAGATGATGATGAAGAAGCAATTAAGTATAATTTAACCTATTGTTTTGAAGAGACTACTTATAAATACTGAGTCATGGATAAAGTTATGTATATAATAAGTATTACATTAACGTAAAGCCACGTCTAAACAGTATAACCTCTTTTTCACACGTGTAACTGGCACGTAACGATGGTTAATGGATGGGAAAGTGTTTTTGGAGTTGAGTCGCCTTAAGGGCCATAGACACGGCTTTTGTTTAAGTACGTGTAGTTTTTATTTAATTTTATTTGAGGTGCTTTATAGGAGACTGGAGCGTGCAATTCGGAAAAATCCATTTTAGACGACTAAGAAGGGAGGGCCCAGACACTGTCGGACTCTCTCCTGCTAAACAAAACGTTGGAAAACCCCCGACTTTGTCACTTCATAGTTCAATATTTCAAAAACGGCTGAACCGATTTTGATGAAACATGTCTAAGAACCATCGCTAGAAAACTTGATTTGAAATAAAAAATCGCATTCACATCGGTCCACCCGTTTAAGAGCTACGGTGCCACAGACAGATACACCGACAGACAGACAGACACACATAGTGATCAAATTTATAACATCCCTCTTTTTACGTCGGGGGTTAAAAACCTGGCTGCACGCCCCCAACTCCCTGGAGCTTACTACGGGAAGGAGGTGGTTGGAGGGGTTTTTTTATATATGTCGGCTGCCGATCGTTAAATCCGCCAGATCATGAAATTCCTAGGTTAAGGGACATACGCCATATCGTTCAAAACTCACCGTTTAACTATTTGCCTAGTGACGTTTAGGCAAATCATGAAACGCCGCCATATCGGTCCTGGCACTTCGATAGCCGCTGCCGCGGCACGCTCGCTTCGCTCGCTCGCCCGTGCGTTGTGGTCACAATTCATACTAACAACTCCTCGCTTCGCTCGTCGTACCTACCCAAATTTTTCTTTCTTTCGGCATATCACGATGTGCCCGGTATAGAGCCGTATTGTTTTTCAGGAACATCTTGATATGCCAGGCCAACTTTTAGGCATATCATGAAATGGCGCCATTTCACGATATGCCTAGGAATTTCGAGATCTGGCGGATTTTACGATCGGCCACCGACATATATAATGATATTGATGATGATGATAAATAAGTAGTGCCTAAGTGTGTGCAAGGCTTAACTTACAATAACGAACATTAAAAACGAAGTTCTCGGCTTCTGCGAATACATTATGCAGATTACATCATTTGAATATCTACTTAGTTTGAGCTCATTTTACTAACGTTTCCTTAAGAATCAATATTAAACCTACCTCAGCGTTTTATAATAATGTTTATTTATAGTCGCGAGGGCTCATGTACCTACTACATTGCATTGCCGGGCTCAGAACTCCTCTCCGTGCCCTTAGTGTAATTTTTCGATTATAAAATACGTCTCGATCGCGTTCGCGTTAAAATCTCAATTTATATGGAAACACGAAGAGCGCCTCTAGCGGAACGTTTGCGACAGAAAGGGAGTGTTTGGGCTGTTATTAAGTTATCAAATATAATGTATATGATAATTGATAGTGTGGTAGAGCTCTTTAAGAAACATTGTATTATACTGTAACTAGGTTTTGCCCGCGGCTTCGCCCGCGTGGAATTAGGTTATCGCGCGCTAAAATAAAAACTGCTGGAATAAAAGTAGCCTATGTCACTCTCTGGCCCATAAACTATTTCTATACCAAAAATCACGTCGATCCGTCACTCCGTTTCGATGTGAAAGACGAACAAACACACAAACACACACACTTTCGCATTTATAATATTAGTATGGAAGTATGATTTAAAATTAAAATGTCCAAGGGACGTTTTTATAGCCATCAAAAAGAATTTTGGCCCATGTAGGTAACACATGAGTCACATTCTTTCACTCTACGGGCTGCCTAACGAAAATGAGCGCCAATCAAATAATTAGGAGTCGAAGTGGTCGCCATGGCCAAAATCGGTCGAATCATCATCACAAAAATGTTCAATGCACGCCACTGGAGGCACCAAATTCTTTACTAACGGTAACCTGCAGGGCTACTACGAAACTCGAAACTCGAAGTTCGTGTCGTGCGGTCCCTCTGACACATACTATTTAATACAAGAGGGACGGTACGATACGAACTTGGAGTTTCGAGTTTCGTAGTAGCCCTGCTGCGCACGTTCTCGTAATAAATAGAGTGCTCTTTTTTACAGCCGGCCGCTGCCAGCATTTTTCCATGTGTGCCTAAATAAATTATGTTCGGTCGCAACGTCGAATATGTCATCGGGCGTGGGGCAAATTTATTGTAGTGCCTTAGCAAGGGCGTTTTTAGGGTTCCGTACCATAAAATAAATAGCTTTTAAAGTGGAAGTAAATACTTTATTAAATAAGCTCGGATAACTCACGTCTTAAACCGAGTTTAGCAGGACATTCAATTCGGACAGCTAATTCGTAGCCCTTCCCCTGGGAGCACGCGACACGGCGGCTGCTGCACCATACCCTGTACCACTACCATGAGTTTACAGTTACCGTACTCGATAGCGACGGCGTAAATTATTTGTAGAGGCACTGTAATTCTCCATACAAATAATTTGCGCCGTCGCTATCGAGTACGGTCACTGTAAACTCATGGTAGTGGTACTGCGCGCCACCGCTCTCCTCGCGCGACATCAGTCCAAAACATGTCAAGCTAAACTCGATTTAAGACGTGACGGACACGTATCTGAATATCGAAAATTGAAATATCGATAGTTAAAATATCAACGGTCAAAATATCGAACCAGTTCTAACCACAGGCAAAGATATTTGGCAACTAAAAAGAACAAACTGACAGTAGGTACATAATTATTATAGTTACTTATGTAAGAGCATGAAAAATGTAACTGTGGCATGTTTCTGCGAATATACCTAACCTAACCTACTTTCAATATTTTGACCGTCGACTTTTTAACTTAAAAAAAAATCATGTAATTAAAAAAATACATATTATTATTATATTTTACACACTTTAGATAGGTCAATTTTCGATATTCAGGTACGTCCCCGACTTATCCGAGTTTATTTCTTTAAGTAAATATGAGTCAGTCTCACGGTAGTTTCATGTTCAAATACGTTAATTAAAGAAAAAACCGGCCAAGAGCGTGTTGGACACGCCCAAAATAGGGTTTCGTAGCCATTACGAAAAAATAATGTAATATTTTTCTAAGGATTTCGTATTTTATACTGAATCTTCCAAGTTTAGGTATATTTTATACCTTAGGCTGCCATTTACTCTTAAACTACTAATAATTCTCAAGAATAGTTTTCCTTGAAAGTTTGATATACTTACTACCATCCTGATTTTTTTCAATTAGAGAGGGGGGGGGGGGGACGCTCGATTTTCATGAAAATTTGCACTTTAAAGTTGAATATTTCGCAAACACATCACTGAATCGAAAAATCGTCTTAGCAAACCCCTAATGGTTTTAAAAGACATATCTAGCGATAAGGTTGGATGAGAAAAAGAAATCACCCCCACTTTACGTCTATGGGAGGTAGGTACTCTTAAAAAAAAATTTTTGAATTTTTTTATTGCACCATTTTGTCGGCTTAGTTTACATATATATTCGTGGAAAATTACAGATTTCTAGCATTGATAGTCCCTGAGCAAAGTCGCGGACGGACAGACAGGCAGACATGGAGAAACTATGAGGGTTCCGTTTTTGCCATTTTGGCTACGGAACCCTAAAAATGGTTTATAAAGTTTGAAACCACAAAACTCACGTCATTAATATGAAAACCAACGTTGCAAGTTGTGTAAAAGCTATCTATAATATAAAAGTGAACCGCCAGAACAGGACAAAAAAACGAGACAGAGCAGGATAGCGCTCTACAAGCTTTTTTATTATACCATTTTGTCGGCATAGTTTACATTATATATATCCGTGCAAAATTAATACAGCTTTTGAGCATTGATAGTCCCTGAGCAAAGCCGCGGACGGACGGACAGACAGACAGACAGACATGGCGAAACTATAAGGGTTCCGTTTTTGCCATTTTGGCTCCGGAACCCTAAAAAGGTATAGAAAAATAAATCTGAAACTAACTTGTGATGATCCGACCGCTTTCGGCCATGTAAACTAACTTATTCTAAGCCTAAAACTATAATAATTGCAAATATAATATTTGCAAGTATAAGGCTGGCTGCGTTTTCTCGTTGTATGGCAGTGCCAATACGTTGACCGAGGAAAGAGCCAGCTCTATGGTCACATCTCACATGTGGAAGAGAGATGGGTCAGAATGAGACCTTGGGTCACAACCACGTAACCATCATGCAGCTGGCTCATTTGCAGAAAATATGCACCTTTAGTTTTTTTTAGAAAATTGATTTTTTATACTTATCGTCCTCAGAATCGTTTCTGTATTCCAACCCCAATATACCCCAAAAAATATGAAAAAATATGCCCCAAATTGACCATATCACTTCGTTAAATTTTTGTAAGAGTTATTTTTTTATTTCTATGAACGTAAAGCACCTGAGATTTATAATTTTTCTACACAAAATTTTGGGACATCAAAATGCCGTATATCTGTCTCATTTTCGTTACATTTTAATATAGGTACTTAAAATGTTTTTGAATGTAACGCACCTGAGAAATATTTTTCCATATAAAAGTTTGGGACACTTGAAGGGTGCATATTTTCGGATGACCCAACTACTAGCTTCTCAGCCAGAACAGAGTACACGCTTGCCGCTCCGCTGCACGCCCCGCTGCCGGCTGGCGTCTAGGCCACGGCCTAACGCCTCAATCAGATAACGATAACTCATTAACAGGGGTCGGACAAAAAGTGACGATGACGTCAAATTATCACTTATCATTAATCAACCTCTTTATTAAACGATATGAAATTTATTTTATTCACTAAATTCCATTGATTTATTTACGATTTTTTTGTTACTTCATTAATGTTACTTTGTTACTACATGTCACACGGAAGTTTAAATAAAAACATCATCTTGTGTGCAAGATTACGTCATTTTTGTCCGACCCCTGCTCATTAAGTATTAATCCGCATTGAAATTAAAAATTCTGCATTGACATTGTTTTTCTTTTCGAAACAACGTGACGTCACTCCATTACTGATTAAAAGGTATTTTTATACTTTGCCAAAACTTATCCGTTTGCGGCCTACCCATTGAATTTCTGACATTTATGGATCGCCCCTAACCAATATTACCAAATTGATATTAATGCTCGAGCGATCCGATTGGTCGGCCCAATTACGTCAGCCTCGTCGCACACGATACCCAGCCAATCACTGGCCCGGAAATAATAACGAACCAAATTCGAACGTCAAGTTTTTCATTTAAATTTCGAATACTCTGAATAGGTTTTGGGATTCATTAACCGTTTCTATATTTGGAAGCATTGTATATTTTTAAATGCCTACTCATTATATCTATTGTATACTTATATCTATCTATATGATTAATTTGTTTTTCACACCTCTCCTTCAGAAAAGTAACTTTTCCTCCCTGACGAGAGGGAGCAAAGTGCAACTTTTCTGTTCAAGGCTTTTCTAAGTATTTTATAGCAAATGCCATTTTTTGAAGTTGATAATTGTAAAGCCTCGCCATTTTCTATGCTGGTTGTTCTTTAATAATATATAGAATTTGTTTTTATCAAGTTTCTTAATGCTTGGTGTGAAAAGTTGTATGAGCAACTCGGGAACAAAATTATTTTCATCTTGGGCGTTAACACTTGAATCCCTCATTACGCTCAGGATTCTAATTTAGAATCCCTCGCTACGCTCAGGATTCCATTGTAGAATCCTTCGCTACATTCTGGATTCAATATACCGCCCTCGCCGTAAATACACTATTTTGCTCCCTCGTGACACAAATTACTATTGTTATTGCTTCACCCGCGGCTTCTATGGGTATTTTCTCAAACATGACATGAAATATTGACGTTGTGTTACAAATAATAAGCCGAGAAGTATCGCGCTGCAGGCGCTGGGGCTCAGCTGCGTGCGCGCGGTCACTCTAGCGCCTGTAAAGAGATTTCATACAACCTGCAGGCCGCTGGCCGGCAATGCGACCGTCTTTTGTTTCAACGCGCGCTCTGCGACACGCACGCGGCCCACGGCCAGCAACCCCGCCCGCCGCCAGCAGCCACACGACACCGCGACCAGACTAGCGTCCCGCCAGCTTCATTTCTTGTTTTTTTTTCATTTTATTTCATATAATGCTTGAGAAAAGCACTATCGCTACGCTCGGCCGTCTATATCTGCTTGGCCGGCAACCCCCTACTTCCCGGTCTCTACAGTAATGTACTAAGTATATCTGTGCCGGCAAATACTGTCACCCTAGGTAATCTCGTTAAAATAATAGATGATCAAACGAACTTAACAAGTGAAGTTCGATCGATATTATATGAGTACGCTTCATTCGAAGATATAAAGACAACATGTAGTACTTTTAATGTACTGGCAACTTCGCACTTGTAAAATAATAAAAAGTATGAATTTCCGTTTCCTGTGGGTATCTACCTATGCGCTGCTTGTGGCGGCGTGCCCTCATTAGTTTAGAGAGTAGGTGGATACCTACAGCACAAAATTTTTGTTTGGGTAATGGGATGGGTTGGGACCTTATATCTTCGAATGAAGCGTACTCATATAATATCGATCGAACTTCACTTGTTAAGTTCGTTTGATCATCTATTATATTTCGTCGCTTCATTCTTCAGATATAAAGACAACATGTAGATGTTTAGAGAAAAAAATTTTGTCAGATAAGAAATGCATAACAGAACATAACCTTTATTTTCATATTTATCAAAGATAATGTTTATCAATCAAAGTCAGTTTAAATCTTAACAACTGTAAAATCACTTTTTAATCTAACATAAATCACCATAAGAATCTAAGATGTATTACGTCTCAGTACGCATTTTGCAAAGCAAGCCTCGTCTTGTTTTATTGGTCGATGATAGAACTTTGCGAATGTTTGAGAAGAGATAGACCAGCCGGCGGCCTTCCTGATGGTGTCTAGGGAGATACCAGAAGCATGTGCCGTGGATGTGGCAGCATGCCTCGTGCTGTGCGCGCTGAATGTCGCCACATCCACGCCGCTCTCACCTAGTACCTGCTTAATCCATCTGCTAATAGATTGAGCAGAGGCTGGCTTGTGTGGTTTCCGGTATGTCAATATGAGTTTATTATCTGTTAGCTCAGATCTTAATTTACTTGTAACGAATATATAGTCTTCTAAGGCGGTG
This sequence comes from Choristoneura fumiferana, assembly GCF_025370935.1. Lineage (NCBI taxonomy): Eukaryota > Metazoa > Arthropoda > Insecta > Lepidoptera > Tortricidae > Choristoneura > Choristoneura fumiferana. Next base: position 13,311,136 of record NC_133495.1, read on the forward strand.
GCCGGACATATAGCGCGATTTTCCTTAAAATAGGGTAAGTAAAGCACTGGTTGCTCACGTCCATGTGCAGATGTTTTAATAACATCCGTAATACCAACTTCGATACCATTTGAGCCCACGACGATATTTTGCAGCTTAATAAGCGAAAGGGTCTGCACTCGATGTGCAGTACACAGTGCTAGGAGAACGACCAATTTTTTGGTAATTTTTTCAATTGGTAGTTCTCGATTAGGGACCCAATTTTCAATATAATTGAAAACTAACTGTGGGTCCCATGTACTGGAATATTTTGGCAACGCTGGTCTCGACTTATAAACACCCTTAAGTAGCCGCTTGATTAGAAGATCGGAACTTAGGTCACTACTTAATAATAGGGACAACGCTGAGCGGTGATTGTTTATAGAACCGTAAGCATCCCCGTTATTGTATCGTTCTGTTAGGAAAAGCATTACATTTGGAGATGTCGCTGTATAAGGGTTCAATTTATGAGCCTGACAGAACTGCCACCACGATTTATACGTTACGCCATACTGCAGTAGAGTATTTTTAGAAAGTGATCCGATCATTAACTCTAGGGCTACGTCTGGTGTTCCTCTGGATGAAAACGCTTTCCTGAGAGCATCGCGGCACCCAGGATAAGCTGTGTCCTCGAGTGATGTGGAGTCCTGAAAGAGTACGAATGAAAGTTGGGTGTAAAATGTATAATACTCGACCGCAGCATGCTTATCAGCAGTGGAAACCATGGCTGAGATCGCCATATTGGGAATACTAAGATACCCTCAGCCTCGTCATTTATAATTTTTTGAACACATTTCAAAATTAGTGAACATGGCGGAAAGGCGTAAAAATCTAAGTCTTTCCAGTTCAACGTGAATGCGTCTACAGTGAAGGCGTCTGGGTCTGGTTTCCAAGCGACATACGTTTTACATTTTGCATTGGTGCGAGAAGCGAAAAGATCTATTTTTGGCTCACCGAAGGCTATCACTAGTTTTTGAAATTCCGAGTTTGTTAACTGCCATTCTATATCAGGATTCAATCTTCGCGACTCTTGGTCGGCTTCTACGTTATCCTTTGTATTAATATATGATGCAAACAGCCATATTCTTCGCTCTTCGCACCATTGCCAAATAGTCCTTGTTAAGTCAGTCAAATGAGGGAAACGTATCCCACCCATTCGATTGACATAACTAATTGCTGTCGTATTATCGACTCGTAACAATATATTGCAATTTTGTTTGTCACGAGCGAAACACTTAAGTCCGAGAAAGACAGCGAGTAGTTCGAGATAATTTATGTGAAAATTACGTTCGCTATCTTTCCAACCCCCACCGACACGAGTGCCGTTGCTAAAGGCACCCCAGCCGGTTTTGGAGGCGTCTGTGAAAATTTCGAGGTGGAAATTAGGTATTGTAAGCGGGTTAAATGTAGACAATATATTATTGGTCCACCATTGTAAGTCTGGTAGAATAACTTCGGGCAGCTTTATTTTTGTATCGTAACTTTGATATTTCGTAAGGGCGAGAAATTTCTGCCGCTCCAAGATCTTGGTGTATAGCCAGCCGTATCTTACAGCTGGGCAAGCAGATGTGAGAACGCCTATTAAGTGGGCAAGGTCTTTTATCGTACACATCGGCCTATGAGAAAACTTTTGTATCAATTGCAATATATTGTTTCGTTTGTCTAACGGAAGCGATAACGACATGTCGATTGAGTTAAACCTGAATCCTAAGAATTTGCAATCCTGCATTGGTAATAAACAGCTTTTATCGTAGTTAACAACGAAACCAAGGCAGTTCAGTAATCTAAGTGTTTCATTAACATTACGTGAACACTCCTCAAAGGTATTACCGATACACAATAGATCATCGAGGTATATGACAGATTTATGGCCACGGCTCCTTAAATTTGTTACAACCTCTTTCATGATTTTGGTGAAGGTTCGTGGGGCTGAGGACAAACCATATGGCATGGCCGTAAACTCGTATGACAAATTTTCAAAATGAAATCTAAGATACTTTCGATGGGATCTAGCTATAGGCACAAGAAGGTATGATTCTTTTAAATCTAAAGTGGCCATAAACCCATTAGAAGGTATCATTTTTGACGCGGTTCTATAATCTTCCATTTTAAAATGGCCTTTAACAACATATTTGTTTAGACGTTTAAGATTAAGTATAAATCTATGGCCACCACTAGATTTCGGTGCCAAAAATACACTGGATACAAATTCATCAGGTCGGGGCTCACATTCTGAAATCGCGCCAAGTTCCAATAAGTTTTTGATAGCTATTTCCATATCCTGTTTTTCTTTAGCTGAAAAACAATTACGTGGGGGATTAGCTTGTACCGCTTTCTTGACAAAAGGTATGCGATAACCGTCACGAATCCAATTTAGGATAACAGGGTTTTTAGTAACACCTAACCAGCATTTGTAGAAATGTTGCAATCTGCCGGCATGTACCTGGGTTACTGTCGTATTTTTGCACGTTTGCTGGTGGTAGTCGCACTCGTTGAGCGCGTTGTCGTCGTTGGCTGCGCTGCGAGGGGCTGGCGGCGATACGGGTACGGGTATGGCGTCATTGTCCGGTAGGTCGAGGTGTGCCCCCCCCTGCTCGACGATGGGAAGCGAGGAGGGCCCGACCAGTTTCCCTGTTGACGAGGTCGAAGTCCTGAAGACGATGAGTTTGACGTGGCCGGCTTTTGAACGGAACTCTTTTTAATTTGTAGGCCTTGCTTCTCAATTACTTTCGAAGCTTTAATTTTTTCCGATAGTTTTTCTCCGAAGAGGGTTTCGTCTCTATCTTGATCCTGTATAACAGACAGGAACGCCTTATCAAGGCCCGGAGTTATAAGCTTAGTTCTTACTTGTGTCTCGACGAAGTGGAGGTCCGAAAGGATTCGGCAACCATCAGATAGGATCTTAACGGCTTGCACCTTGTCGTCACTGGTCAATAGTGTATTCATGGCTCTATTGATGGCGGAAATGCCTAAGCCGAGTTGTTCCTGCTTGGCCTGTATTTTTTTATCTCGTGACCTCACAGTTTCGGCAACGGCGGCAGATATTTCCGCATTTAAGGTCGGTGCCCTTAATAGTTTACAGTTCCCGGGGATACTGTATTCTTTCAAAAGTTGTTCTTTTGCGTCTTTCGGCATGCCCTTCTTTAGGATAGGGAGCCACCGTTGTGCCAATTTCTCGTGAATATCTGGGCCATAAGCCGGAGTGTCGTCAGATGGGTCACCGAGAGCCTGTAACATCTCAGGAGCGAGTTCGGGCTCGAGTACCGGCGTGGCGGTATTTTGTGTGTCGCCGCCGGACTCGGGCGCCGCGTCCGGGTCCGGCTGTGGGGGTGCCGAAGTCGTGTCATTGTGTTCCTCTGTGTTTTGTGCTCCGTTATCTAAAAAACCGCAAAATGAGGGTAGTTTTATAAAGGAACGAGATCAAGCAAAGCTACGCGTTACGCGTCTAAATTAAAGTTAGATATAATGTTATAATAGTCTCAGCGATCGCTGGAAGACTTAAAACCATCGTGCTGACCCACGGGCAGCCTCCTGGCTATTTTTTACTGCGTCGTGCTTAGCCATCGTGTTAACCCGCAGTTAACCTCCCGGCGAGCTTATAGACGTCTATATGTTCGATAACAATCTAATAACGGAACGGAAAAGGTTTGCACAATGCACGTAGGTATCATTTTTAATTACTTATTAACGATTTTGTGTAGGTAGACTCACCTGAATTTTCCTCGGAGTCCGATGACGAAGAGTACACAATTACACGACGAAATCTTTGCTGTTGTAACTTCTGAATTTTTGCTTTGTATAAATCAATTTTATCTTCTGCACTTCTTTTAGACATCGTGGAAAACGTTAAAGTTTTTTAAGGAAGCGTGCGTTCGTTGCCGCGCACAAAAAAAGAATGAGGGCACGCCGCCACAAGCAGCGCATAGGTAGATACCCACAGGAAACGGAAATTCATACTTTTTATTATTTTACAAGTGCGAAGTTGCCAGTACATTAAAAGTACTACATGTTGTCTTTATATCTGAAGAATGAAGCGACGAAATATAATTATAAATATTGGCGTATGCTGCATTCGTAACGTAACTTTTAGAGTGGATGGTGGCACAGTAGAAAAGGGTTTAACAAAACACAGACTGCCGTATTTAAAATATAGCGTATTTTTTTCTTCTCTTAACTTTGAACAAACTACTTTCACTGTACTTTTGTATAATCCCACTATAATATCCCACTAATGTCCCATTAATATTATACATATATATTATAAACGCGAAAGTTTGTATGGATGGATGTTTGTTTGGATGTATGTTCGTTACTCTTTCACGCAAAAACTACTGAACGGATTTCCATGAAATTTGCATACAGGTATGTATCGTCGTCCCAGCCTATATACGTCCCACTGCTGGGCACAGGCCTCCTCTCAGAACAGAGGGCTTGGGCCATAGTTCCCACGCGGGCCCAGTGCGGGATTGGGAACTTCGCACGCACCATTGAATCGCTTCGCAGGTTTGTGCAGGTTTCCTTACGATGTTTTTCTTCACCGCAAAGCACGTGGTAAATTTCAAATGTAAAATCCGCACATGAATTTCGAAAACTCAGAGGTGCGAGCCGGGTTTTGAACCCACGACCCTCTGCTTGAGAGGCGATAGGTCAAACCACTAGGCCACCACGGCTTGTCAATATAAATAAGGTTGTTTAAGTTTTTTGTGTCTCTGTTCCATTGCAATCGGCTTCGAAGTAAAAACTCCAAAAAACTCCAACCGATCTCTCATTTTCCGCACCCAATTTTACAAACACTAATTGGGCCAATCAACTATTTTACCGACACTTTGGGCGTCTCGTGCGTTACCAGCATTGCTCTGGCGTTACCAAAAAAAAGTACTTCCAACAAGATATTTCACGGTTTAATAGGTTGAACTTGTGTAGGATGGCATGTATTCATGTACGTCATCTATTAAATTACAGAAAAAAACATGTTTACTTACAAAAATCTGCAATTGTTTGAAAAATGTCGCGGACAGATTAGTGTGGGTAACAAAGTTGATTGGCCCAATTAACAATTATGGACCTCTTAGTCGTCAGAAATAGAAACTTTATTATTATTATAACTAGAACACATTGAAGCTGAAACAACACAAAAGCAACTGCTGAATTTATTTATCCTTGTCAATACAAGAACCAAACGCTATGACCTGTCCATCTCCGCATAGCACACACTTGTCTTTAATCTTTTTGTGCCCTGTGGGACACCCTTCTGCGTTAACCACCATTTGAGAAACTTGATGCTCTGTACCATGTGGACTGACAGTTTCTGTTTCTTCATCATTGTGTCCAAAATAAGGAGCGTTCCCATTCGGGTACGGATCGTCTCCAGGCATAAGGAGCCCTGAGGGCTGCCCGTCGGATAGATCACTTCTCTCTTCCCTGGAATATTAAAATAATTGATTGGTGGGCCAATCAACTTTTTTACCGATACTAATCTGTCCGCGACATTTTTCGAACAATTGAAGGTTTTTGTAAGTAAACATGTTTTTTCTGTAATTTAATAGATGGTGTACATAAATACATGCCATCCTACGTTGTTGTTGTTGGAAGTACGATTTTTTATGACACGACACGATACGACGCCCAAAGTGTCGGTAAAATAGTTGATTGGCCCTGGTACATACGCTAATTTGCGGAGTTTCGTATCGGTTTAAACTTTCGTGTTTTCACTTAAAACTATTACAACACCCGACACTTAGGCTACGTTTTCACCAAAGATGGGCGAGGATGTGACGCGAGGAATGTTTTCCACGAACCAATAGAAACGCTTCATTTACTTATTCTCGCACAGCCTCGCTCTGGTGGAAACAGCTGAGCGGAGCGGGGATAGGTAAATGAATCGTTTCTATTGGTTCATGAAAAACACATTCCTCGCGACAAAATAAAAAACAAAAAGTTGTCAAAAAAAATACATGCCCAATATTTTCTGATAATGTGACGGACAGACTAACCCCCTGTTTCACTATCCATTTATTAAATTTATTTGACGGATAAATGTGATGCCGTCGCTGTTTGTTTTGTTTGAATAGACGGAGACGGCATCACATTTATCCGTCAAATAAAATTAATCAATGAGTGGTGAAACAGCCCGTAAAACATTTTTTCTTCTTCAGCAAACTACCCAATTGTCATCGCAATTTAATATTGTTAGGTTAGTACAGTCACCAGCATTAATATCTGCCACAGCGGAGCGTGCAAAAATATCTGACACGTCCTACCGGCCCTTGAAATAGAGTCCAATCAGATATTTATGCACGCATGTTGGGTCAGATATTGGTGCTGGTGACTGTACATACGAAACTGCACTATACTTAGTTTAGATAGGTATTTAAACTAAATGTAAACAAAAAAACGTTAATTGGTGTTAGCAAACTACCCAATTGTCATCGCAATTTAATATTGTTAGGTTAGTACAGTCACCAGCATTAATATCTGCCACAGCGGAGCGTGCAAAAATATCTGACACGTCCTACCGGCCCTTGAAATAGAGTCCAATCAGATATTTATGCACGCATGTTGGGTCAGATATTGGTGCTGGTGACTGTACATACGAAACCCTGCACTATACTTAGTTTGGATAGGTATTTAACTAAATGTAAACAAAAAAACGTCAATTGGTGTCTTAAACATTGCAATCCCATTAAACTATCTAAACATTTACATTTCTGTATTAAAAAATACACCAGTCTAGTTTGTATTACAATGAGAACTAAAATGTTTTAAATCCTTGAATGTAGCAAATCTGACAGCTGAAGTTTGTTTACATTTAGTTAAATACTATCCAAACCAAGTATAGCAGGCTTTTTATTCTTCTATTTCTGTAAGTGAAACATACCTGTAATTTTTTACTGGTTTAGTGAGTGGGGTAGCAATAACCCCCACGGCCAACAACAAGACAAGTGCGTGCATCGCGTTCAAGGTTTTACAAGGAATGTGTCTCCGCTAGTACTTTTATAGTCTTAAGTAAACCTAGGCACCCTGGCCTCGTCCAACTGGATCTTGATTATCTATTTTTGCATTCGACTTTCTACCGGATGCTAGTTACTTTGACAAGTTCGTACGTGACACTCTTAGAACCCTGTTGCAGTCGGCATTTGCCACAATTATCAAAAGAATCTTGATAAAGGTAGCAGAGGCTTACTGCGACAGGGTTCTACCGATCACGTAGAGTCAAGTCAAGGTATAGCGAACAGCGGGGCGGTGAGCCTTTCCCTATTCATTGCATATGCCTGCAGCAAAGAGTATTGTTATAAAGAAAAAGAGTGGCAACTCTATGGTCCAATTTGCATGTATAGTTTAACATACATACATACATAAAATCACGCCTCTTTCCCAACAGGGTAGGCAGAGACTACATCCTTCCACTTGCTACGATTCTGGCATACAACTCTCGCTTCCTCTACATTCATCAATCTTTTCATGCATGCACGTCGGTTTAGAGTACTCCTGACCCGACCTTTCTTCAGAACGTCCCCGATTTGATCGTGGTATACTTTAACAGGTACTCGTATTTGGTGTATAAAGCCTGTTTAATGTTTGAATGTTTTGAAGCAGTTCGTACATTAACCGTGCACCATATAAACTTAAAATGAAACAACACAATGCAATTATTTAGAACTTTATTCACTGTTAACACACGTATGATCAAGCAATAAGATCTGGCCATCTTTACATGGATTGAGTTAACACTTTCCACCCATTCTTACGTAGCTTGTGGCACAATTATTTGCTTAATAAACCTGTATTCAGCAGATATTGATGCAGTATACTTATATCGAAAATTAGGGGCGTTGACGTTGGGGTACTTACTGTAACCAGGCATAAGTAAGCACAAACACTTGGCCGTCGTATGGAGCTGCCACGAATACAGGGATGTTGACCGGGACACTTGAAGACAAAGTACTCGTACTCTCCACAGAAAATCAGCGTTACTGCACTTAATGTGCGGCAACACATGCTGAGGGTCTCCCCTTTTTGGTATTCTGTCGTGTCACCAAGAAACATAGTTTTAGTGCTAGTTTAAGTCTTAGTTTTAGGTGGTACTTATGGAGCCAGATATATGGAGCAGGTAAATTTATCTAAATTGATTGATATTAATTCGAGATTCGAAATCAAGATTCCAATTATTAAAACCACGAAGTTTATTTTGCTGAATGTCATATTTCCGAATTAACGATGTCATTTCGGAAAATTGATAATGGAATACTGTATTTCGCGCCAATAACATTTCGTGCTTTTCATTCTTTGGAGTTTCGCGATTAGATATAAGCCAAGAACGGTCCGATTACCACACACACACACACACACACTACCACCATACCTAGTACCGAAAATCACATAGGTACCTTCCATAGTTCTTAAAATTACCTTTACCTAGTATTTTTTTCATTATAAATTATAATTCATCACACCGTTTCCGTGAGTCACAGACGGTTCTGGCAGAAAATCAACGCTGCAGGCGTCTAACGCTTCAGCATAATGCTGTCAGCGACCGTTTCACTTTCACGGGGACACAGATTGTACAACAAGAGCATAAAATGAGCCATTTTACCCGAGACGTTCATATATACGGCGAGGGTGGATAGACACGTCGAGGGGAAAATGGGTTTAATGCTCGAGTTTTACACTCTGTTTTTCACTTAGATAGGAAATGAAATAGAAACAGTGGAAACAATAAAATTGTTCAACTATGCACCTTTTATTGTTCACGCATTACTATTATTTTTATTTATCTATGTTGATTGATTTGATTGCTTTTTAGTTTTATACAAATTAAAAAATATTTTTAAAAAATATGTAGTAACTTATTTGTCATGGCTGTGTACGCCTGATTACCTTGGTCTTTTACAAAGTTTTTTTTTAATACACTAGAGCATAACAAGTAATTTTATGTCGCCTATGGTCTGTCCAGAATTCGAGATACTAAAATGACGTTTCATGTGTTACCTGTTTTTTGCGTCTCATAAATAGTGATGTGCCGCAACCGGTTATTACCGAAAGATTTGTAGGTACCTATGTATGTATGTCGTAAAATATTAAGATATGAACGGATTCGTGATGTACTAAAATGTAGTCTAATAAAAATGCGACCGTTTTCGAGATATTTCGACTTTTTATAGATGTTGCTGTTTAAGTTTCAATTTCATTCTAAGTAAGTTTTACATTAACTAAATAATACGAGAATAATGAATATTTGATTTATTATTCTATGACATGAATATCAAAATAAAAACACGAGAAAACGCACTGGTCACATCCGATGACAATACGAGTAAAGTAACGAAAATCGGTTGAATACCACTTGAATTCGAAAAACATGAACAATGACGTTGTGTGATATCTGAGGGCCTACTCCGGAATTCGAAAATCAAAGTTCGTACCGTAACGTCCCTCTCACTTACGTATTAAATTAAAATAGTAGTGTCAGAAGGACGGAACGACACGAACTTCGATTTTCGAATTTCGTAGTAGCCGTGCTGGCCCTGACTACGAAATGCAAAACTCGAACTTCGTATGTTGCCTTCCCGCTGACGCTTATCTCATTCAATACGCGAGTGAAAGGGACGGTGCCATACGAACTTCGTTTTTCTAGTTTTGTAGTAGCATCTGTATTATTTTTTACGTTGGCACTAAGTGATGAACACTGTATTTTTACCTGTGCTTAGATTTCATCACTTTATCGTATGATAAAGTAAAATGGAAAGTAGAATATTGAATGCATTAATGTTATTTTTGCTATCGTAAAATAAACATTTTATCGGTTATTTACGAAACCGAAATCACGGAGCAGCACTGTTCCTTTTATGCTGGCCACATTATTTTTACGTTTGACATTTCAGACTGTCATTTTAGTATCTCGAATTCTGGGACAGACCATAGATCTAGCATATACATACACGAACTTTACGAGCATGAGAAGTGAAAATTATTTTGATGTGTTTTTCTGTTATTTTTTTGTTTATTTGCGTTAATTTTGCTGTATATGTGTGTCTTCTGTGCTAGTGAATAAATGGCTTCTTTCTTTCTTTCTTAAGTTAGGAAATAATTTGGCCTCCACCAGTATGTTTATGTAAGACAAACAAGGAGAAGGAGGGTTCATTGATATGGACCTCCGCAAAGTAACGCCTGATTCAATAAATTAAACAAGGAGAATGTTCGCATTACGTGTGCCGTCAGGGTATAGTCTAGGAAATATGAATTGACCATCAGGTGCACTAAGTACCTACATAACAAGCTACCACTTCATATTTCCTGAACGATAAACACTTTGTGTAGCGAGTGTCTTGACCGCGTAATGAACAACTTATCGCTTTGCAGCTCGCACGTTGTCGTGGAGTGGCCTTAAGACTTAACGGTCAATGGCCTATAGGTTCCCTAGACTCGCCCAACTGGTATTGCATAGTGCTTAAAGTGGATATACTGGACGGTTTCAAGATCACATTTGGTCTCTAATTAGTAGGTTGACTTTGACATTACAGATCGTGAATAAGTATAAAGCGCTAATATTTTTCATACAGTAATAAGTGCTAAGTATGATAAAATTGTTGATCATTTGGAAATGAAGTGCATAAACAAGATGGTAAATATTTGGACACTAGCCTGTTGTCCGAGACTCCGTCTGCGTAGTATTCGTTTATCACTATGCCGCGGGAACTATTCAATTTTCCGGGATAAAAACTATTCAATGTCCTTCCCCGGGACTCAAGCTATCTGTATACCCCAATTTCATCTAAATCGGGTCAGGGGTTTAGACGCGATGAGGTAACAAACAAACAGACTTACAAACTCGCATTATGGATTTGTGGGATCAATATTATTTGTATCATAAATAAAAATAAAACTGGAAAAACGCGTTCTCTCGGAGTTTAGCGCGAGTGAAGTTCAGTCGTTTTTAAGTTTAAGAAATATTCGTTAAAATTGTTCGCAACTGTACGTAAAGCTGTGTAGGTAAAAGTGAGATATAACCTTTACTCTTATATTTATGTCCAAGCACTTATAGCAGAGTTCCCGAGTCGATTGACACATCAAAGATGCATCTCTCAATGGATTACAAATCCACTCTAGATTCCGTACTGTAGAGACCCAAGTGTTTTCCTTTATAAATCAATCATGTCACATTCTATTCCTTTGATCTTTCATTTTTAGAGTTCCGTAATCGAAACGATAAAACGGAAACCTTATAGTCGTTCTGTGCGTCCGTCCGTCTCCGTATGTCACAGGCATTTACTCAAAAGTTACAAGACGTATAGTGATGGAATTTAGAGTATAGGTGTGTATGTATGATGGCCGCTACTTAGTTAACGAGGGGGGCACTCCATACATGTAGCAGAAATGAAAAAAATAATAGTAAGATTAGTGTTGGTACTTCGAGTGGATATTTTCGTGAATTTTATTAAGATTTCTATGTCTTAAATTAAAAAGGTAGGTACAATTGAAGTTACACTAAACTATCCCAAAAATAAATTAACTATATATACAATTCCCCCAAGTCTTGTCCCTGAGGAAGAGTGCCCATAAGGCTGGCTGCATTTCCAGCATTGCAGCATCCCTAAATACCAGAGCCAGCCGGCCCAAGCCAGCTTAGACGAATGAGTAAGTACTTACCCCCGTAAGCAACCCTCACTGATCCCTGTCGAGTAGGTATCTTAAAAATATATTTTTTATTCCAACATATCGAGTAGGGTATCAAAATGAAGGGATTTAAAAACAGATTACAAAAATATACAAGTCATGTATTTATATTTACCGTTTTCACAGAAATATCAAAAAAGTATGAAATAAAACAATAAATTAAAAAAATCAAAACGCGACTGCGTTAAAAAATACTAAAAATAAGAAATCAAGACATGGACTTAGTGGTCCAGAACTCTGTTAAGTAGCTAACTTAAATTTATTGTTTTATTAGTGACTACGATTGTCATGGAAAATAATAAAAGGTATGAAAAAAAAAAGATTTATGATTTACTGAAAATTGTGAATTCTGAGTTATAGTAGTTTATAAGACAATTTATGATTGGAGTTGAAATCGTATATGCACAAGTTGGCGCACTGGTTTTAAACAAACAAACAACACCGAAGTTTAGACAAATATTTGTCCCAATCTCTATAATGTAAGCCGAAGGTTGTCTTGTTTAGGAGATATGTATGATATGCTAATTAAAGCTTGTTATTCACACGATGGATCGCATATTAAATATATACAATAAACACTTAATGTTAACTAAGCTACACGTCAACAATATAATACTACGTGCGGAATAGCATTATTTTACGATACTATTTACTGTTACGTTGTAACAGCAAACAGACGCTAAGAAAAATCCTAACGATTCGAATTTTGTATCTTGCCGTCTCGCTGACACTTATTATTTTATACGAGAGTCTGAGAGGCGGTTACGAATTTCGATTTTTGAATTTCCTAGTAGCCGTAGGAACCGATCGAAAGGGGTTTATCGTAGGTATTGTGTCTGTGAGAAAATTATACAGTTTTATACGATTATTTTTTAACTTTACCGTCGAACGGAGCAGTATCAAAATTCGAATAGATAAATAAATCTGAACGAATGAATGAAACGAAACTGAAGGGGTATAATTAAACCCAAAACCACTGAAATAAAATTAATATCGCTTTGTGTGTGCGTTGTGTGTTGTGTGTGTGTGTGTGTGTGTGTCTCTCTCTGTGTGTGTGTGTTGTGGTGTGTGTGTGTGTGTGTGTGTGTGTGTGTGTGTGTGTGTAACTGTAAAAAAGACACGAACTTGAGTTTCGAGTTTTTAGTAGCAGCATGGCTATGCAAAATTCGAACTTCGTGTCTTGCCGTCCCGCTCGCTCTATTATTAAAACGAAGTGAAAGGGACCGCAGGCTTCGTAGGAGACTAGCAACAAAAAAAAACTTCGTGTCTTGCCGTCCCGCTAAAGCTTATATTATTTAAAACGAGAGTGAGAGGGATGGTACGCTACGAACTTCGATTTTCGTAGTAGCCCTGCAGGTGTAGAGTTTTAAAGTGAGATCTTACACTAGGATGGGCGTCTTCTTTACTAGCGCTACCTGCTACTGTTTTTCGTAACCGTAAAAACAACTGTTTTTTGCGAAGGTGTCACGTTACGTCGTATTTTTCCATTATTGTTTGACCTAAATAAAAAACATAATGGTTTCTTTGGGAGCCTTCACGGCAACTGACGTGTGAAATATCTTTTGTAAAGTTGGGCACAAGGTTTTCCGTATACCGAGTGGATTAAAATCGGTCAGTATAGTCCAGAAAGTTAAAGTCAAAGTTAAAATATCTTTATTCAAGGCACAAGCACTTATGAATATCAAAAAAAAAACTACCACCGGTTCGGAAAAACCTCTGTTTAGAAACTCAACGAGGTATTATAGCTATGTATGAATCGTATCCATACTAATATTATAAATGCGAAACTGTGTGTTTTTGTATGTTTGGCCGTTTCGCGCGCTGTTCCTTCGGGAGTGGGTTTTTTCGGGATAAAAAGGAGCTTATGTCTTTCTCTGGCCCATACTCGTAAACGATCTCTATGCCAAAAACCACGTCGATCCGTCGCTCCGTTTCGACGTGAAAGACGGACAAACATACAAACACACATACTTTCGCATTTATAATATCAAAGTATGGATTTAACCAACTTTATTTAGATATACATTTTATTCGTACAACTCTTACTATTTTTTTTTTTATTTGACTGGATGGCAAACGAGCAAATGGGTCTCCTGATGGTAAGAGATCACCACCGCCCATAAACATCTGCATCACCAGGGGTATTGCAGACGCGTTGCCAACCTAGAGGCCTAAGATGGGATACCTCACGTGCCAGTAATTTCACCGGCTGTCTTACTCTCCACGCCGAAACACAACAGTGCAAGCACTGCTGCTTCACGGCAGGATTAGCGAGCAAGATGGTGGTAGCAATCCGGGCGGACCTTGCACAAGGTCCTACCACCTGCAAAACTGCAGCGCTCGCCAGAATAACTTGCAGATGAGAGATTTTTTTTCGATTTGAGTAACACTTATTGTTATACTTTTTTAATTACAGCCTTTGTGTTATTCGGATGTATCCAAACATACATCCATCCATCCGTACCAACTTTCACTTATATAATATTAATGGGATTAGTGGTATGGGATGGGATAGTGGGATGAGATGGGAAGTGGGATGAATAAATCTCAGGCAGAGGCGTCTTTACCTATAGTGCAGGGTGTGCGTTGCACACGGGCGCTGCGGTGTTAGGGGTGTCTTGTATGACGACCCCTTTAATTTGTAACTTTATTTTATTTTTAGTATTTGTTGTTATAGCGGCCACAGTAATACATAATCTGTGAAAATTTCAAGTGTCTAACTTTTACAGCTTTAGAGATAGAGCCCAGTGACAGACGGACAGACAGACAGACAGACAGCGGAGTCTCAGTAATAGGGTCCCTTTGGCACCCTTTGGGTACGGAACCCTAAAAAATGACCGGAACTCGAGAATTCTCCAGTTCCAAATTTAAATTCGCATTCGTGCGGTGGGGCACTTTGTCACACTTTGTACTATTACAATTTGACCGCGCGCTTCCTAGATGGCTGTAAAGTAGTAATTGCACACGGGCGCTGGGCTAAAGACGCCGCTGATCTCAGGGTAGTTTCGATCCGAACCTATTCCGTGGGAGCCTAAGTGATGGAGTGATACTTGTTTTATCCGAGCAATGTACGGCTTGGCATTACGCGGCAGTGTTATATTTTACTTGTGATATTACTCGCATTACTTAAACATGTTTATTTTGTGCGGCTTTTAGGAGGGGTTCGGAGTGACTCTACCAGCAGCGCATTTTTTTATTGTGAGAGGGAGGCAAACGAGCACGCTGTCTGATGGGAAATTATCACCACTCACGAGCATCAACTACTAGAGGAGAGTCATTGGTTCGTTCGTTGTTTAAAAAAAGTATAAGCCGTATTAAATGATATTGTACCGGATAACTCACGTCTTAAATCGTTTCGGGACATGAGTTATCCGGACGATAGACTAGAGTTATCCGTTACATATGAGCGAGTCTCTCGGTAGTTGCATGTTCAAAGTATAAGCCATTTTGCTGAAAGACCCGATGTCATAATTGTATGGAAACACTGCCGACGGAAGCATCTGCTGATTCCATATCGAAAATACAAACTGAGACGAAATTATACCAATCGAAATTATCATAATTTGATTGCTTAGTAGCGGTTAGTTCCGAAAGAATGTGACGTCTCTCGACGAAACATGGATGTCGCTAGTGCTGCTGCTTAAGTAGCATAGTAGAAATAAGCAACCTGAGATATGTATGCATAGGAAAAATTCGTGTCTAGATTCCTGTCCAGCAGTGGTGTAGGGGTTATAGCACGCAGCACGGATTGCTGAGGACCTGGGTTCGATTCCCAGTGCTGGTCTCTTTTTCTGGTTTTTCTGTGCATCCATGTCTCAGTTTGTATTTTCGATATGGTTTCACAAATTTGGAGTTGAATTAAAAAATACAAAAAGACTCCAAAAAACCAATCATCATCTGCTGATTTTTCGTGGCTGACATCAACTAAAATATGACTTGCGAAAATTATGCAATTAGATACGCGCTGTGTAATGTCATTGGCAAGAAAGAGCTACCATACATAAAACAGTCCTAGAATCAAGTGTTTGAGTGTTTAAAATGCCACTCGTTTCTCTTCAAACCTCTCGCAAGTTGTGTTACCAAGGGACTGGCGGGGAAGTTTGCAAGTGGGTCCATGGGACCACAGTGTAAGAAATGTCCGGGTTTTTCCGTTTCTTTGAAGTTATAAATGACTATTTATAAAATATACTAGTGTTTCCACGCGGCTTCACATACGTCAATCATTGGATCCAGCTGTTGAATTGAAATCCCGGGAGTTAACTAAATTCCCGTGGGAATTCCTTAAAAATTACATAGTGGTTCTCATTAACTTCGCATTAAAAACGGTTATCTATTGTTTGCCCGAAAGTTATATGCTATAATTTCATTTTCCCGAAGTTCATATGCCCGAAACTTCATTTGCCCGAATGTTTCGTTTACTAGAAAATTTATTTGATATATTATTATTTTCCTGAAAATTAGATGCCATAATGATACGAATGCAATGTTTTTCCATATTATTAAATGCAATAATATTATTTAATAGAATATTCAAACGCCATACTAAATAGTGTTTATTTTGATTACGATTCATTAAAATGGCTTTTTTCTATTACTAATCTATTATCTTTATTATCCGAGCTGCTATAACAAAAAACCTACATCGAAGGCTAAGGCGGGAGCGAAGCCGTAGAAAATTACCGTGGGAATTCCCTAATAAAATAGATCGGGGTTTTTATCGACGTTGTTTTAAAAATGACGGTGTCAAATTTCATGACTAAAGGTCTCTTTACTCTTAATTTAATTACTCCGTATCGTACCATGGCTGTAATAACAACGTGTCAGGCAAAAATATATTCTTTGTATCGAAAAGTGGAAGACTATACCCACTAGCACGTTTATTTATTCCTCTTAATTGGCTGGCGGCGGTTAAAGATAAATATATTCTTCTTATTCACGTTGTACGGTGATTGTAGTTTTTGCAACTTGATAGCAAAGTTCCAGAAACCACGCGGAGACCACTTGCGCATTAAAAAATGTCAGACACGAGAGCAATATAGAATTTTGTGATCACTGTTCACTGTTAAGGTTAATCGCCGCATAAAACACTATCAAAATTATACTTCAACTAGCCAAAGAAGCAGAAATACCAAAATTAGATATCGTCTACATCCGCCATGTTCGAATGCTACAAATCGAATCCCACTAGCACGTTTCGTAACCAACCGTCGCTGTCGCGTGTCATGTCAGCGTTTGACATTCCGTTTGACACTCCGTCTGACACGTTCCTATTTACGGTCATGGCATGATACGGGGTAATGTGTAGAGAGAGAGCAATTAGATTTTATGCCGATCCCGTGGGAATATCGAGTGGGAATATGTACAGTCGAGTTCATAAATTCGTGAGCAAAATTTTGATAGAAAACACGCTTCTACGCCGTTAACAATACTCGTGTTCAGATATTTTTGATCAAATTTTTGCTCACAAGTTTATGAACTCGACTATACATGTATCTCAACGTTTGTCGATTGTGTTTGTTTCTATTTTTTCGTACAATAAAGAATTTACAAACATAAATCGTCACAACTTTGTAAAAAGATCGTAACTAAAAATCAATTAGTTTACTTCGTATAGCTTATCACAATTTACTTCATTCGTTTAGCTATTTATTTCCAGATACGAAATTTTTAAAGTAGTGACGAAATACATCTTTAGTTACTTATTAAATTTAAAAATAGAATCATAAAATGTCAAATAACATCCATTAGTTTTTTTTAATAAAATAAAAAATTGTCTTGTTCTTCCGTACTACACATTATTAATCATCGTCCCAATAAAATGTTACAAATTTATGCAAAAACTCCTTTCAAACCAGTCATCTTGTTGACAAACAAAATTAGTCCTAATTTCGAAATGCGGTGATTTCTTAAATCTAGTCATCAATTTGTGTAAGATTAAATATAGTCAATTTCAATTTCTTTTCGTAAATAATAGAACAAAAAGTCAATTTGTGAAGGTGAAAACATAATCAGGATTCCGAAAAGCTCAATTTATCTGAACATCTCAGGTTCCAGACTAATTGGGTAGTATTATAAACAATTATAATTAGTCCATCAATTAAATTATTCATTTTCTTTTGTCAAAAATAAAAAATACGTTAATTTTTTACCTTGAAAACTATTCAATAGTCATTGCACGTCAGTATTATAAAGTTAAAATTATTTACATTTTTTTTCTTTACGTACTACTTGGGCTCTGTCCTATTCAGTCTTTAGGATTTTCATAACGTTACAAATCCTCAAATGCTTTCAATTTCGCATTATTTTCTTCATTTTCCGTATCCTATTCAGTAGGTACACATTTTCCTTGTACTCTTGCCATGCCAGTTGCACATTTACCACCCTCAAATGCTGCTCTATCATCAAGGTCCATTAGTGTAGTCATATCTGTAGTTGTAGTTTCTGTATACGGCTTACTGTCATCACTCCAGACCCATTTATCTTCTGAAGCCGTGTCTAATTTTACAACCGGAACCTTACGAAATGGGTTTGGTGTAGTTTTATCTGTAATTGTAGTTTTTGATGGTTGCTGGTCTGTGTTACTTATTGAATCGGAATTAAATTCAGTTTTAACACTATTACTATTGTTAGGATCAATTTTAATTTGCTTATCACTGTTCATGTTATTGTTTGTATTGTTGATGTCGAGATTATTTAAAAATGAAACAATACCAATATTAGTAGCATCATTATTGTAACTGTTATTATTATTAGGTCTTACAGGAGGTTTTCTTTTGTCATGGTCATCCTCATCATCGTTTCTAAATACCATGTCACTATCGTCTTTTGGAGATGGTAAATTTTGTTTGTAACTACGATTACTATCATTGTAAGTGACATCAATTGTTTTAGAATATTCATTATTGATATTAAAACTTTGTTTCGGTAAATTCAAATTTTCTTCTCTCTGCTTTTCTGGGCCTTGTCTTTCAAATGCTAAGTTGATATCCATTTTTCTTTTAATATCGTGTGTGTCGTCCGTATTTGGAAAACGATGTCTTCTTCCATTTCTATCGTTATTTAATAATTCTCTGTTGTATTCATAATTGACTTCTTGTCTGTTATAATTTAAGTCAACGGGTCTATAATTTTCGTAGTTACCTCTGTTTGGATCATTTTCTTCGTATCTACCTACAGTTTCTTCAGGAGGTGGTGAGTTTATATGCTGTCTGTCATATCTTTCATGAGGATGAGCAGGGTAGTATCCAGCATCAGACAAATCTCTTCCATACACCGCCGCAACGAGAACAACTAATATCACAAAATGCATTGCTCTAGCGTCCACGTCACAAAATCACCAGACAACTTTTTTAACACCAAACAAATTGTTTCCGTGTCACTAAATATTTCAGAGTCACTGTCTTATGTAAGAAAATTGTTTTTTTTTTTTTAGTTTCCACTGGCTTTTTTCGCAAAACAACGTATTTTACGTAAAAAATGTTACTGCGTTTGTGAATTAAGCGTTGAAAGGACACCTGCGCGTGCGCCGCTCGCTTGTAGCTCTCTGCGCACACGTTTCCGTTAGTTCTAATAGCTGTCAATGATTAGTTAGCGCAGACGACACTTTGCTCTGGTGACTCAGAGGATGGATTAATGATCAATTCACTTACCATATTTTTTCGATTTACGGCTTCATCGATATCGATGATTTAACTAAAGTCAAGGTTACAGAATATCAGTTTTTATCAAGCCATTGCACAGCACATTGGTCGGTGATAATTGTATTGTATTGTATTGTATTGTAAAACTCTTTATTGTACATAAAAACACATGAAAATAACAGAACACAGGATAATAAGATGTACAACGGCGAACTTATCCCTTAAAGGGATCTCTTTCAGTCAACCTTTGAAGGATTGACAGGATATCAGACACAGGAGTAGACACTACGAGTACAATGAAAAGATAAAAGAAACGATTTTTTTTTAACTTAAAAGTCTAGAAAAAGAGTAGAAATTGAAAGAGAGCGCCACTTTTTTTTTTGTAACTATCAAATTGTGAATGTTAGCTTATTCAACAGTTTTTACCAAAATATAATGAGCTTTTTCTACCTGTTTTTTTTCTTTATTGTCTATGTTTTCCTGAGACTTTGCCCTGTCTGTGAGTCATGGCGGTTGACCTCATTTTGGTTACGACTGGTTGTGTCTATAGGATTTCCGGAAATTGTGTATGAAATCAATATCCTTTGTCCCTTGCAAATATTGTGCGTATGAGTATTTCGAAACAAGGTTAACCCTTACTTCTTACTAACGATCAGAGCTAAGTATTCGGAGAAGTTCGGAAGAATTCGGTCCAATTGCTCTTTCAGGTACTACATGACTGGTTCATACTAAGAGCAAGAAGGAGATAGGAATAATTCATTCTGTACACAGGAATAATTATTTTAAGTACTCTGTCATCATGAAAAAATTAGCTTTATCATAGTTTATTTATTTATTAGAGCAATTTAAGGTGATAGGTTAATAATGTCATATCTACAAGCAGTGACCTAATTCTTCGTTAAGGCTACTCTGAGTCAAATTCATGTGCGGAAACAAATTAGAGCTTTGCGGTCATCGTGAGTTTAATTTATGTGTTAAGCATGTGTATTAGCCCTATGTGCCCAGCAGTTATATATGGGATGATGATGATGAATATGTATGATGTATTTTTTGTTGCGTTTTAATTATGTGATCTACTGTTGATGCACCACCTGCTGTAAATTATTCCTCCTTTCTTTCTGTAATAAGGTTGCCTGGAAGAGATCGCTCTTAAGCGATAAGACCGCCTATTGCGTACCTTGTAATTTTCTCTCTGTGTACCTGTTTTCTGTATCGCTTATTAAGTATGTAAGTAAGTATCTGGTGTACAATAAAGAGGCATTGTATTGTATTGTACCTATTTAGTAAATGCATTTCTATACATGCCTACTTAATGCATTAGTAAATTCAGTAGTAGATAGTTAAGTGTTCAATTCAGGTAGTATATAATCGACACCCAGGTTACAGACTCAGCCTAGTTTGGGGTCTGATGGAGAATTCGTTTGTAAAAATACTTATTTCAAAAAAACTATTTTGTATTTGTGTTTTTGTCTAATTAGTATTATGCCCCATTAAATTATAGTCGACACAATACGACAATTATAGCGTAGTTTTGCAGATGGTAGGACCTTGTGCAAGGTCCGCCCGGATTGCTTACCACCATCTTGCTCGCTAATCCTGCCGTGAAACAGCAGTGCTTGCACTGTTGTGTTTCAGCGTGGAGAGTAAGACAGCCGGTGAAATTACTGGCGCTTGAGGTATCCCATCTTAGGCCTCTAGGTTGGCAACGCATCTGAAATCCCCCTGGTGTTGCAGGTGTCCATGGGCGGTGGTGATCTCATCATCTGGAGACCCACTTGCTCGTTTGCCAACCAGTTGAATTAAAAAAAAACTCAGCCGGTTTTCGGGGAAGATGAACATGTGCTAATCAACTCAACTTAGCAACGAATACAAAACGTAAGCTCAAATATTCTCTATGAGAGTGTACTAGTGTAGGCAGTTAACATCTGATAGCCAGTCTTTGTTATAATGATGTAATCAGTGCAAAATTGGCCTTGATCAATGACGAATCACATTTTATTCAAATAATCTAAATTCAATTATCTAAAGTCCGTTAACAATACAATTTCGGCTTCCTACGGACGTGTTAGAGCATAAAATGGAATTATCGTATTCTAATGCGATTTAATTTAAACAAATGAAAGCTAACCCGATAGCCGAAACATATTGAAAAAAAAAAAACCATCTGTTGCAATAAGATATCGTATGATATGAGGTAAATTTTGTTTGTTTGAATGTGTTAAAATACATAAAGTTTAAATAGAATAATGAACGAAATAGCCGTGGTGGCCTTGTGGTCTGACCTATGGCCTAAAGAAAAACATGAAAAAACCTGGACAAACTTGAGAAGCAACTCAATGGTGTATGTGAAGGTCCCAATCCGCCCTGGGCCCGCGTGGGAACTACAGCCCGCTTCCTCTCATTTTGAGGGAAGGCCTGTGCCCAGGAGTGGAACGTATATATATATATAGGAATACGCTGGGGTGAATGAACGAAATATATAATGATCATTCGATATTATCTAGTTTTTACCCAACTGTCCGAAGGAGGATTATCTATGTTTTACGAGCGTATATATCTATTTCAATTCATCTGTCGGAGTCTAGTATTTCATATTATTAAGCTTTTAAGGTTTAAGGCTTTTAGGTTCATTTAAGTTGTCGTGACTAAAATGTAAGTATTTTCAAAATTGCTTTCCTGGGGTTTGATATGAGGCTATTACATATAATTTTAGGTATATTTTACAAATAATGATTCAACCGCATCATATCTGGAGGAACCCAAACTTGGTATGTTTTGAAAAAGATTTTTATTTAAATTTAAAACAAGTAAAATATAATGATGAGATATATTTTTAGAATCGGCTTAGTAAGCCCTTTCATTAGATACCACACACGATAGGTTTCAGAAAAAAAACCCGTACAAAAAAAAGATGACGTCATAACTCTTTTCCTTTTTGTTTTTTTTTTCGTGCTACGGGTCAAATTGATTCATATGTCCTAAAGATCAATCGTTCCGATTTTCATGCTTTTAACACCATGTGCAGCAATTTCGGCGCGTACCGTTAACACTATTATTTTTCCGTTCGTATTTTTCCTTATTTACAAACTTTAGTACATGTATATTGGCAGTTGACCATGTCCCATTCAAGTAATACCTAATACAAGTTTCCTCATCAATCTATTAAGTTCGTAATTAACATAGTACATTCTGACGCTTTCTTAATTATTATACATTGGTGTTATAAGAATAATGCCTCATGCATGAGGCTTGAGGGTTTCATTTAAACAAAAAATTTAGGTATCTGTATCTTTCTTTACATACATAGTATAAAATAAAGTCACTTCCCGCTATCTGTAAGCTTCGACATTTTTAATATATATTTACTCTCTATTACCTTGTCACTGCCTTTTGACAGGTTTTATTTATTTAAAAGTTCAAACATGAAGTGACAACAATAATGTAGTATGTACTAGTATGTATATATGCATGTACTTAAAATATTTGTATGAATAAACATGAACTGACATTATTAAATTAATAAAAAATGATCTTTTTTGTACAAAAGAATAGAAACAAATACAATTGTCAAAATTTGAGATAGATCTAATAAAATCAGTATATAGTAGAAGAGGGTAGTAAAGTTTAAATCTTTGATGTCTATAGTTCTCAAGTTCACGTACAGTCAATCAATTTGAAAGTTTGGCCACCACAGAACCTTGTCATTGACTTTTACGTCATCCAATAAGCATTGCTATAGCCTCCTGAGATTGCTATTGCCGTGGCCTCAGCCCGGCGTAAAATTTCTGTTTTCACAATTTTAAACCGAACGTCAATCAGGTAAAGTTCATTTTTTTTACGTCCTCAAGTGAGGACCGGGTGATCCAGGAGGATAGAGAAACCAAAATTATTTACTATGCCAAGGATCTATAGTGGCTTAGAAATAAAATTGGTTGACTGTACAGTTTCATCAAGCGGGTTTTGTATTCAACTTAGAAATAATTTAGAAAATTTGAATAACCGTCGACATTGTCATTTCAAAGTATAATTTCTCAAACGTTCATGCGTATTTCGCAAAAATGGCTGAACTGATTCTACTGAATATAGCTAAGAACTACCACAATGAAACTCGCTTTCACATAAAAAAACGTATCGAAATCGGTCCATTCTTTTGTGAGCTACGATGCCATAGATAGACAAATATACATTGGCGTCAAACTTATACCACCCCTCTTTGAAATTGTGTTACTGTTAGCCCTAGAGCTCTCAAATTGAAGTGTAATATTGTTTGTTGTACATTGTCACGTCTAGTTTTGGGACAAACTAGTAGCTGACAAAGAAAGCTCACTTTATTTATTTATTCTACTCCTATACTGTGGTCACACATACCTATATCTGTGATTTGCTTAATCACGAACAGTAAATATAAGAACATTCATAACAAGATTCTGGAAAAGTCTATTTCCCCATAACAGCACTGTATCGGGGTACGCATCTGAATATATTAAAGTATCGAATGGGTCATAATATCGAAAGGTTTATTTTCTGAAACCGAAAACTTTTCAGGATTGATTAAAACGGCATCTTATAGACCCCTTAGGTTAGGTTAGGTACGTTAGTACTATTATATATTCTGCGGTTAGGTTACATTTATAACAAAAAAAAAATACAGTCTTAACTTAAATACCTTTTCGATATTATGACCCATTCGATATTTTAATTCATTCGGTATTTTAACATTCGATATTCAGATACGTAACCCTGTATCGTATTACTGCTGAAACGATACTCCAACCACAATTTTTTTTGCTTAATTCCTTCGTTTGGACAGGCTAAGGTGCAGCCACTTATTTAATTCATATGGTTTTTATTCCTATATAACAGAAACTTTCCGTACCCACATAGGTACTTCATGGCTGGCAATATAAGTAAACAAAATACGTATTTTTTAACATCGTCACTGGCAAGTAAACATCAATTAAAAACAAAGTTTATCTTAGACATATTTTGTAATATTCTGCTCACTCGTTTGTTGTTGATTATTTGATATTTTCGTTTGCCTTACTTTATACTAAAATATGAAAAAGTTTAATTTTACTTTTTCTCTAAATTTGTATTTTATTTAATAGGTACATAGTCGTAAAAAAAGTATTGTTATGCAACATTGTATAAATAAATAAGTCAAAAAAAGCTCGCGGCGTCTCTTCTTACGATGTTCGCTCCTCACATCGTAACTCACGCCGCAAACCTTTTTTGACCCCTATTATGCAACTGTTGCATAAAATACTATAAATCTTTATGTTATAAAAGCCGCTAAATATTAGAAAAATGGGACTTCATTTGTCTTTCGACCTATAGAGACTTATACAATAGCTAAGTGGTAAATAGTTTAATAGGTACTTAACAATCAATGTATTGTTCTGTTTGTTATTATTAGTTTTTTTTTTATATCCAGCTTTGTTTAATTTATTTCAATTTCATTTAATTCATAGTTTAATTTAATTTGTTCTGTTTATTTATTGAGGTATTTTAATGTGTATCAATGGGTTTATGTCTGGAATAAATTTCATTTCATTTCATATATAGATAATTTCACGTTTCTGTATAGGTACAGTCACCAGCATTAATATCGGCCACAGCGGAGCGTGCAAAAATATCTGACACGTCCTTCCGGCGCTAGAAATAGAGTCTTATCAGATATTTATGCACGCTTGTTTTGTCAGATATTGGTGCTGGTGACTGTACATACGTTTGTCGTACTAACAGTGTCCCGTAAGTAGTAGGTATGACAAAATTAAAGGGGAGATAAATGGGCAAGTCATCTATCAAATATAAAAAAAATACCTGAATAAAAGTCAAACCGTTTTCGAGAAATTTCGATTTTCTGATTTTTTGAAAAATATTTATCTACCCGCACTGAGATTTTCAGTTGTGTGTGATATTCGATAAAATAATCTTGAGATCCAGTACAGGTGGACTATATTCCAGCTGCAACGTAACTGCCAACTGCCGTCCGTACATTTCAGCGCAGTCAGAGTGCAGTTGTAAAAGAAACACGTACTATATATAAAGATATTTAATCAACCAGAAACAACATCCTTCAACAGTCTAATATATTAATGTACAGGTTTTTATTAAGTAAGTACTCGATCATTTAAACAGGGTAATATCAGAATCTACATTAAATCATTAAGTACAGGTATCCATTAATAATGCAACACTTTTTAAATAACGTTACCACAAGATAAAATATATGTGAATAATGAACCCTTGGAACGATATTCGGATAACCGTCCTGGAAAGCAGCTAGATGGCAAGTGGCGGGATCTCTCTTACTCGTCACGATGACAGTTCGCTTCCCGCCATAGAGGGCAGCACTGCAGTCGTCAGGTTGGCCAACCGCACGCGTGAGTCAGGCTGCCAACATCTTCACTGACATCTGTCAGCCAAGTTTGTCCATGCAGCGTATAGATGGCGTTACCTTGGCGCTAGCGGACCACGGCGACAACAGTTGTGCCGACTGCAATCGAACTGCAACGAAAAATGTATGGGTAGTCGGCAGTTGCGGCTACGTTGCAGTTCCAGTTGGGATGCAGTCCGTCTGTACTGGCCCTTAGTTGTGTTATTAGATGCAAACTTTATAAAAAAAACTATTAGTTTGTACCTAAGTGTGGTTGTTTGTTATAAGTCTGTTTGTTTGTTGTGCTGCTTACGGGATACATTGTACTCGTATAATAAATAATATACTCAATAGTTTAATTTTACTGTATCCACGAAATTACCGTTCTATCAAAAAAAGAAGAAGAAGATATCTTCTACCCCTATTTTCACCCGAAACACGTTATTCACCAGTAGGTAGGTACGACAGTGAACCATCTGTGCCTCGCTACGATATGTTCACGGCATAAATACAGTTATGAACAAAATCCGACGCCAGCTGGCGGGTCTTCCGACAAACATGCGAAGATACACGGATACTGGAACCGATATAAAAGCGAGAGAGACACCAGTTTTAATGTTGATGAGTCTTTGTAGGTACTTGAAATAATAATAATTTAACTTTTAACCAGAATGAAGGTTTTTGCGACGAGCTAGTTGGCGCGAGTATCTTAACTTCTGTATGACAACTTTGACATTTGTGCCGCGTTTGTGATTAGTTTGTTTTGGGAACTTATACTCTTTATTGAATTGAAAAACAGGTTTAAATAAAAGTTGTTAAGTCACGACTTATTTCCTTCACCGTCCTCCTTTCCGTTTCCTTCACTTGAAATCCAAAAAATTTTAATCGACAAATAGTGAATAAATATAAATGCATATGAGCTAAATGGCTAACTATCTTAATCAATTTAACACATTTAACATTTATATCTAACTAAATATAGTAAAATTAAATACACAATACATACAAGACATAGGTAACGTTAAAGGAAATTACTTACTAAATAATCTAGGATAGTTCGCCTCTCGAAAAATCTCATTGAACAAGTCTTCAAGAAAGATTGTCGACCTTAATCGGCAACCGATTACCGATTATTAGTTTAGTTAGAACCAATCGCAAACAAGACTGTAGGTAACGTTAAACGGAACTCTTGATACTAACGTCATCTAGTGATAATTCGCCTACGTCGGAAAATAATCATTGCTAACACATACCTACATATAGGTAGTAGTGAATAAGCTTTGCCATCGTACGTTGTCGGAAAAGTTTGTATTTATCTTGCTTTCTCAACTAGCTTACTGAAGTTTACTGAAGCTAATTGAGAAAATTCGAACTTGTCCGACAAAATACGATGGAAAAACACTATTCAGTAGATCAGCAAATGTGTAATTTTTTGTTATCTAGCTGCATTGTCATTGGCTCATTATCATACACTGTTTAGTTCCCAATCCGCATTGGGTCCCCGTTGGAACTACAGCCCAAGCTCTCGCATTCAGGGACGCACAAAAGTATTGATACTTTTACTATGTACCTACCAGTATCGGTCATAAAAAATCGATACTAACTTGGGATCGATTGAACAATATCAATACTTAATCATATCAAATCGATCGTTTTTTTTAATAAGCTTTTAAGTGTAATAATTATAATAAATAATAATAATCATAAAATACTTATTTAAATAAGACAAAATTGCACAAGAGAGGAAAAAAACAAGCAAAAAAAAAGGAAACAAACAAATTGAATCCTGACTCACAAAGTAGGCGAGGCCTGTATCTTGTAAGTCAGTGTTTGTCACGTATGCGAGCTAGTAGAGTAAGGTTATAAGTTATAACCGGGTCTAAATCGACTGGTAGAAAATTGTTAGTCATAATATAATGTTTGAAATAACTGTTTTTTTCTCTGAAACCATTTTTTTTTGAATTGTTATAAAACAAACCTAACCTAACCTAAAGACCTGATAACCTGTGTCTATACCCCCCTCCAGTGGATGAGTAGCGGTATAGCACGTGGCACGGATTGCCGAGCACCTGGGTTCGATTCCCAACGCTGGTCTATTTTTCTGGTTTTTCAGTGCATCTATGTTTCAGTTTGTATTTTCGTTATGGGTTTTAAGGGATGACCGTAAAAGTAACAAAATTTGGAGTTGAAATGAAAAATACAAAGACTCCAAAACCCATCTAACCTATAGAGTTCTACAGAATAACCATTTAAAAAATTATGAAAAATGTACGGTTTCAGCGAGAAAAAAATTTATGACTAGCAATAATTATGACAAACATTACATTATGACTTATAAGTTAATTTAATTAAAACCAGTTCCAGGTAAACTTTACATCCGCGTCTGAACAAAATATAGGGCGTCCAAACTCACGCGGGTACCTACTATGTCGCGTGACGTCACCGCCGGTGTGCCCGGTCATACCCGTGCATCCGGCATCTAAATCATACGGAACATTGTATAAGTCCAGTATGTGATCCATAAACAAGAAAGCGCAGCGTAGGACGCCCCAGCGAGATGGACGGATAACTGCAGGTGCAGTTTGCAGGTGGTAGGACCTTGTGCAAGGTCCGCCCGGATTGCTACCAACATCTTGCTTGCTAATCCTGCCGTGAAGCAGCAGTGCTTGCACTGTAGTGTTTCGGCGTGGAGAGTAAGACAGCCGGTGAAATTACTGGCACTTGAGGTGTCCCATCTTAGACCTCTAGGTTGGCAAAGCATCTGCAATACCTCTGGTGTTGCAGATGTTTATGGGCGGTGGTGATCTCTTACCACCAGGAGACCCACTTGCTCTTTTGCCATCCCAGTCGAATAAAAAAAACTTGGTTAAAGCCGCGGGTTCACGGTGGGTGCAGGCCGCTTCCAAACGAAGCAACCGGAGGTCTATGGGGAAGGCTTATGGCCAAGAGAGGACGTCCTACGACTAATATTATGATTATGATGATGATCTATAAACGGCTTATTTTACTCGATGTACTGTTTACTGTTTGTGACATAAAAATAATACATGTTGTATGTAAGTTTGATTTCGCTATTATTTAAATTGCTGTAAAAGGGTTTGCATTTGGAGAGTGCGCTTATTCGATTGCATAGCGCGTTGTTTGTAGATCAGATCATTCACTGGATTTATACTATGGCCGAGTGTATTATAGTAAGTAATTCAGCTTGTATACGTCATATAATAAGATGGGTGGGTCCGGATAAGAAAGTTTGCACACATTGGTAATTCCTTTCACATATTACCCATGATTAAAAAGAAATCCTCTTTTCTATTCGTGCATGCGGTTCATGTATCTAAATGTAGAATTCCGATATTGCTGACCGGGGACCGCTACCGATGCCTGCGACCGGCAACCGTGACCGTGACCAGCAACCGCGACCAGCAACTGCGACCAGCGACCGCAACCGATGTCCGTGATTGGCAATCGCGACCAGCAACTGCGACCGGCGACTGCGACTAATGACCGCGACCGGCAACCGTGACCGTGACCGCGAACGGCAACCGCGAACGGCAAGTGCGACCGGCAACCGCGCCCGGCAACCACGACACACGACCGCGACCGGCAACCGCGACTCACTGCTTAGTATGTGTAAACTAGCCGACCCGGCGAACTTCGTATCGCCTAACAGTCAATGAATGTCGTTAAAAGTTACAAAGTTAACTGCCGCCAACTCAAATGTCTAAATTTTATAAAATTATGCAGATTTTAGTGTTGCCAGTTGTTATTTCCGTTCAGGAGTTTAAGTTCTTTTTTTTCTTTAACCATTTCTGAGACAAACATGGTTTCTACGGGAAAAAAATGACAAACAGTACATTATGACTGGCGAAAATTATGAGAGCACCGATTTTCGGCGCTTTATTATTTAGGAATAAAATGCAAAGGGTCCCAGTGACCCCAGCACACTGCACCGTCTAGCCCTCCATAGTGCTGTAGCACTCCTGCTGTTGTCCCCAGATGAGGGTGCCGGAGTGACCACGGACGGGCTGTTAAGCGCCCTGGCCCGCCTGCGTCGCACCCCTCACCAGCATACCCCTCACCCCGCACGTACCGTAAGTACTTAGTTAAGGCACAAAACCTTAGTAGAGTCATCCTGCCATACTATACTCAACGGCACAAAATTTGGCCCACTCTACATACAAAATTACCTTATACTGCATACATTTGAGAGCTAGATTTTTTACCGTTCAGTATAATAATATTTTTATATTAGGTACAGTCAAGTGCAAAAATAAGTATCCATTCGAACCACTCAAAAATATGTTACTACGGCCTTATTGCGTCGGGATAAAAGTCTGTGGTACATATTTTTACACTTGTCTGTACATCGGCTGTTGAAAGGCTAATTCATCTAAGCGTCATTTTTTGAGAGATTGAGAATGTACAATTGTACATGTTCCGAATCTGTGAACTTTTCTCTGTCGTTTGAGCTGAGTAGGTACTTATGTTTCAAATTTTTCGCAAAAATTTCGCTTAGATTAATTAGCCTTTCAACCGTCGATATGTATGTGTAAAAAACCGTGGTAGCTCAATAGCTGGCTTACTTCAGTTCGTTCCTTGCGGAACTTTTTGCCACGGTGAAAATTTGGAATCAGCTTGCAGCGCCAGTACCTAGGTATTTACGGGCCGCTACAACCTGGGGATCTTCAAAAAACGAGCCTACGCATTTCTCAAAGTCAAAGTCAAAATATCTTTATTCAATTTAGGCTAAAACAAGCACTTATGAATGTCAAAAAAAAACTACCACCGGTTCGGAAAAACCTCTGTTGAGAAGAATCCGACAATAAACTCAACGAGGTATATTTTTTAAACAGATTTACAATATTATTAAATGATATATATACATCACAAGTATTTAACACCACTTTATTTTTAACACCGTAGGTTCGCTATTTGAAGGGATCGCTGATGCGGATCGGAATTATTTCCAAATATCCCTGTCCATGATATAATCATTAACTTTATAATACGCCTTAGATATTAATGTCTTCTTGACAATAGATCTGAGGGCAAAGGGCCGGCAACGCATCCGGAATTCAGCTATATTATGTCGCATTTTTCCCCAATCCCAATCGACACAGAAACAGTGTCCATGGAGCCCTGGTATCACAGAGCTCCTGTTTCCCACCGAGTCTTATGTACCCCACCACTAAACCACACAACCAGGCTTAACGGCTCATAGGTAGGTTTAGGTTATGTTAGTTTTGCATCTACCCTAAGGGCCAAAACCACCCAGGATAGGAGCCAGATCGTCGAGACTGTTTCTGTACCGATTGGGATTGAGGAAAAACGCGACTGAGGAAAAATGCGACACAAAAAGAACGCGAACAAGCTTGTAAAAATAAAATTCGTGTAAAAATGCGAAAATTAATTTTGCTGCAAAGAAAAAAATGATTATGGGAAAATAATCTAACAAATCCTCCGGATGACGTCGTTGTTAGTCTTAACCCTCACCGCGTATCACCAAGGGGGTGGGGGGGTTAAATAGTTGCTAAAAAACTTCACGTGATTAATGGACGGCCCCCTATTATATATATAAAGCCACCCGATTTGAAGTAGGGCCTCTCAAACATATTGTCGTGGTCTCGATCCCGGGCTCACCTCTTAGTTGTTGGAACTTGATGTGGGAAATCAATCACATTTAACTTGACACTTTTTGGCACGACCACGCCAGAAAAGTATCTCAAAGTTTGTCAATTGTGTTTTGTTTCTTTTCTTTTGTACAATAGAGTTTACATACATACCTACTTCACGGCACTCAAGCTCAAACTTTGACGCGTTTCATATCATAGCGCCTGCGCTGCTACATGCTGCAATGACACTGAAACAACATTAAGGTCTGCATTAATAAAATCGCACAACATGTACCTTCAGCCAATGTGGTCTACCACCCTAAAGTTGATAATTGTTTGCACGCCATAAAACAATAATGCCAATAGACGTGTCTGTCAACTTGAAAGTTCGACTTTAGCGACATATTCATTTGATAGGAATTTGATTAAAAATTTATAGACCACTTATTTGGCTGATGGTAACAACGCATTAACTTAAATAACATGCATTGACACAATAGTACATTGTGTCTTAAGGGCGATAAATAAGGAATTACTAACGAGTCTAATTAGAAATTAGTCGATGTTCGTATCCAGTAGTAGTATTTGTGAGTAAACACCAAGTTAATGTAGAGCTGGGATTAAGGATAAGCCAATAAAGGACATGTTTTCGTCCCGATGAACGGTATTGTCCCTGGGCGGCTACTACGAAATTCGAAAATCGAAGTTCGTATCGTACCGTCCCTCTCACTCTCATATTAAATAATAATCTACGTATAAGGGCATAAGTGTAAAATCGTTACTTTACAGGACGGGCTTTCAAAGTCAAAAACTGTCGTAACTCAGAGATGGTGTATCCGAGACTTCTTAAATTTGCCACACTAGCTAATAGTACTCTGTACTTGAATCACAAAGAATAATTTTAATAAAATATTTCTTCATTAAAAGTTATTGTACATATGCCCATATACGTGAATTTCCGGGAAATAAACTTTTGTACAAAAAGACAGTAAAAAGATCTATGTGGCACTTTGACTCATATACGCGTACAACCTTAAAATCTTTGGTAAAAAATACGTTACCCAAGATACTTGGGGAAATAAAAAAAAGGAATACAATCACATTACGATGTAGCATTAATACCTAAAAAGGGCAGTTATGCCCACAGATAAAAAAAAACGCCCGGGATTTACCGCGTAAAAGTATCAAACGTACGTTTAGCCCTTTTACGTTAAAATTGCATCTAGCTTGGCCGTTTTACTTCAATGATAACTCGAAAAATAATTGAATAACAATGTTTTTTTAATCCACTATCTAAATATATATAGTAGCATAAAACCCAAAATTGAAAAAAAAAAACACTTTGGCCCTTATACATAGGACCCATCGAATACGGTATTTGACAACTCCTGTTTTTACCATATCTTGATATTATTATGAAAATATAGACATACAGATAGTGTTTAGCGAAGTGAAAATTTAAATCTGTTGAAAATTGGATTTATAGTGATTTTTTGAAAACTCTATATACCTGTCTCTTTCTCAAACGCTTTTCTCTATGCAGCAAGTATGGCGGTACTGGCGTGTGACGCCACATGCCAGTATGTCTTTCTCTGTCTAATCTTGAATTTCAAACCTTTATAACTTTGTTATTTGTAAAGGTAGCTTAAAAATAGTTTTTCTATTCGATAACAGGCATTGTGTAGTTTTAATTTATAAAACATATACAAAATAGTCAAATACCGTATTATTTTAATCGTCAGCGGGACGGCAAGATAAGAAGTTAGAATTTTGCAGTTGGTAGTACAGGGCCTGCTTTGTATTAGGGTTAAGTCAAACATGTGAACCGTATCTTGTTCAAGAGTACCCTACACCCTCACCCAAATAAGGAGTTGACTTTACTGACTAGGGTTTCGGAACTTCACAAATAACTTGATCGAATAATAAATTGAAGTTGAAGTAGTTTTGTTTATTACCTATTGTTGATTCCGTGTGTTGAAGCCATAAAACGTTTCAGTCGTTTTTCACGGAAGGAGTCTGTTTCAGTTTTAAGCGATGGAGTTATAAAAAATTTGAAGTTCACGCGTCTTTAGAACTGTGGAATTTGGCAGTTGTAATGAAATTCTTGGATTTTATTAAATTCCAATGGGAATTCGCAATATACTAGGTGTTAATCTAATCTAGGTGTGACTGTGAACTGAAATCTCAGATACCTTAAGTGTGTTGTTTTTATTTTACGTTAGTACTAACTATTTCATAAAAATTTGATATGTTTTGCTAAGTCAGAGATTTTAGATATTTGTTGTTGTTCTTTTTTTTTAAATATAGCTCTGTCCATTGGCGGACAATTTTGCCAGTGTCTACTAGGTTTTGCCGTTGTACGGTAGTTATATATACGGTAAAAAAAATCTAGAAAACGAAATGTGAGAGGTGGTGGATGAACGATGACAGCGAATCCTTTAGGTATTTGATTTCTGATTTAACTCCGTGCTCGTCAGTTGCGCTTAAGTGGGTGAAACTATTTACCCGCACGGACAATACCGACATGGAAATACCGACCCGATATTTCGTGTACACGCCCATACAAACTGCTGTCAAATGAGGGCTATCGCGTATGAATTCGCCACTAGAGGCGCTAGTGTAGCGTGAGGTCTCCGAAATGTCAAATCTCATAGTTTTTGGGTGAGCTACGCGGGTTTATTTATAATAAGAATAATTTTGTGAATATTTTGCAATATCTGAAATTAATTATGGCAAATATGCGTTCCGGGGCAATTTGTCCTCCCTTTGTCCTCCCTTTGTCCTCCCTTTTTTCCGAACAAAACGGGGACTATGCAACACTGTGGCATGCTCGATATTTTTATGGTACGGTTTTAAGGTGTATTAAATATGATTTTAATCTAAATTTTGTTTTCACGCCCGTAATAAAAGACTTTGAAAGCCATACTTAAAAACCTCACGCAACAGTGCGCCATCGAGTGAGACAAAAAACGATAGCCCTCATTGGCTTATGTTTGTACAGTCGCCATCAGATTTTTTGGAGCGGGCAAGGTGGTCAAAAATATGCACTCTATTATTAAGGTATTAGAGTGCATGTGTCGATATTTTTGATCACCTTGGCCGCTCCGAAATTATTATTATTATTATTATATTTAAATTTAATCGTAGGTATGATTTATTTAATCAGGCGTTACTTTGCGGAGGTTTATCAATGAACTATAAAAACTGAACTTCAAGGAACTAATGTACTATAAGGTCGTGGGTGAGCGAAGTAATTGTTTTTAGTTTATTACATCATACCTAATTGTAATTTATATTGTGAAACATTTCATGTCTCAGAACCTAGCAGTTGCGATTTCAGAATTAGATATAAAAATACAAAAAAAAACCGGCCAAGAGCGTGTCGGACACGCCCGAAATAGGGTTCCGTAGCCATTACGAAAAAAATTAAGTAATATTTTTCTAAGGATTTCGTATTTTGTACGGAATATTCCAAGTTTAGGTATATTTTATATTTTACGCCAATAGGAGGTACTCTAAAATTAAAAAAAATATATTATACCATTTCGTCGGCATAGTTTACATACATATTCGTGC
Source organism: Choristoneura fumiferana (assembly GCF_025370935.1). NCBI lineage: Eukaryota > Metazoa > Arthropoda > Insecta > Lepidoptera > Tortricidae > Choristoneura > Choristoneura fumiferana. The sequence goes on from NC_133495.1 coordinate 13,346,034, forward strand.
AAAATTACAGCTTTCTAGCATTGATAGTCCCTGAGCAAAGCCGCGGACGGACAGACAGACAGACAGACATGGCGAAACTATAAGGGTACCGTTTTTGCCATTTTGGCTACGGAACCCTAAAAATGGGTAAAACGAGAAACTGGCGACGTGTATTATGGAAGCAAATACATGCCATAACATTTCTCTTCCCTTTACTAATATTTCTGTGTTAGTGAGCAAGGATTTTCATCAGGGAAATGTACCATGACAGGTCGCCGCGCCTAAGTTTGCGGTCCCGCAGGTCAAACGGTTGGAATTGACCTGTCAACCTGTCAGAACAGGCGGTGGCGCTGACAAGTCGACGCAGTTTCAATACTTGGTGTAACTATAACTTAAGCTGCTGCGAATGATGGGGGGTTGTGTGTGGTCGTGACGTATTAAGCTGGGTACTGACCAACGTTACGAGGTGAAATGTACATTCGCATCGAGCATGTTACGCATTGAGCATGTTCGCTGTGTTCTCAAAATCTGCGTAATGTTGCTCGTCAAAACTTGTGCTCCATATTCGCCAGCCACTCTCAGTAAAGATGGCTGACTTGTTACAGCGTACTGACTGAACCGCGTAACAGTCAAAGGATTCGCCAAAAAACCGACAGCCGGGTGGAGCACTCAAAGCGAGCAACGAGCGGCTCGTTGCTCGCTGGTTTCCCCGTAACACTAAGTACTGACTGCACGAATGCTCGCTGTGCAACATGTTACATTACACCTCGTAACGTTGGTCAGTACCCACCTTTACAAACATATCAAGCATCTAGAATTACTGGCAGTTAACCTGACTTCGTCTGTCCCGCAGGAACTTTCAATTTTCCAGGATAATAACGTAATATAACCAACATAGAAAAGCTAAAAACCTCCGGTATTGTCGGGGGTCGAAAACTAGCACAAGGTAAAGACAAGCTTCCAAAGTAAAACAATGTTGAGAAATTAATAACTTTCAATACCTAAGTACTGTGTCTTCGTTCAGGTAATAAAGAAACTCTCGCTCTTGTTCCAAACTGATTTAGCTTTAACGTTACTTTGTTTATTTTGTAGCTTTAATTATGAATTACCGATATTGAGATTTGGCGGTCTATTCTATTAGCTTTCTGCGCCGCCTGCCGCGTATAGTCCTGGCTCGACCGTTAAGGAGCTTGACATTTTGTTTTGGCAGCGCAATCGGCAAAGCCGAAAGACCTTGGCAACGTTGTGGGCTCCATGCCAAATGCAGCTCTAAAGCTCAGGCGATGCATGCATGTTGTTTTTAATATGC